>NC_081574.1:33799174-33937841 GCF_022355385.1 Mustela nigripes | reverse complement strand
CATTGTGTCATGTATGGAAATGGCTTTATTGCCCTTTCATTATTTGCATCACATCTATGACTAGAATGAAAGTTAACTCAAGAGCATAGAAAGCAGCAGTGACTGTGCCTTCAGAATGGGAAGAAATAATTTCCTTTTCTTCTGCATATGTAAAAGGTAGCAACTAATGGCTTTTTCTGGCTGTGCAGGGACAAATTTTAGGTGACATTAGTATATTTATATCCATAGGTAGGAGTATTTATGTTGTGATAGGTAAGACTTTTTAAACTGATATTTGTTTCAGGTTCCCCAAATCTTAGGCTAATGAATCTATGGTAATTTCCCTTCTCCCTTTTATATGCTTTTTAGGGATGTTAGTGGAAGTAAGGACAACAAAGTGAGTGTTTGGAAATGCTTTCTGTAAAAACTCTAATATGTTGCCTCTGTAACAAATGATGTCAAACTTAGTGGCTTAAACACAACAAAATTTAAAACAACAGATTTACTGTCTTGGAGTTCTGGATGTCAGAAGTCTCACGGGGCTAAAATCAAGATAGGGTAGGGTTGCATTCCTTCTGGAGGCTCTAGGGAAGAATCTGTTTTCATGCCTTTTCCAGCTTCTAGAGGCTGCCTACATTCCTTGGGTTATGATCCCCCTCCTCTGTTTTCAAAGCCAGAAGTACAGTGTCTTCAGATGTCTGAATCTTCTCTCTCCCCTTTTCACTTATGAGGATCTTTGTGATCACATTGGTCCCACCTAGATTACCTAGGATATTCTCTCCATTGTAAGATCTTTAATTACATTTGCACATAAGGTAACATATTCACAGGTTCCAGGGGTTAGTGTGTGGGCATGTGGTAGGGGGACATTATTCTATCACAGCCTCTATCCAAGTTGAAGATCTTGTCTTTGTTAATTACAGTAATAAGGGATGTTTTCTGAAGCAATAAGCATTGCCTTTCTGAACTAATATAGACATGAGAGAAAAGTGATAAAGAGTGCAGGTCATGAAGTAAGACTGTCTTAGTTTGACTCCTGGCTTTATCACTTAATATCTGTGTGACCTTGGACAAGCCACCTAACCTGTTTTTCAATTTCCTCTTCTGTAAAATGGAGATGCTAATATTCACTTTACAGAGTTTTTCTGAGGGCTTAATGTTGTAATTCTTATAAAGCACTTGGAACAAGACATAAGTGCTCAGTAAATGACACTGTTCTACTTAAAGCATCTTTAAAGTATTCATTTGAAGCTTCAAGAGATTCTTCCTTTTTTTTTTTTTAATAAAGATTCTGTGTATTTATTTGACACAGAGAGAGATCGATCACAAGTAGTCAGAGAGGCAGGCAGAGAGAGAGGGAGAAGCAGGCTCCCTGCTAAGCGGAGAGCCCAATGTGGGGCTTGATCCCGGACCCTGAGATCTTGACCTAAGCCGAAAGCAGAGGCTTAACCCACTGAGCCACCCAGGCGCCCCTCAAGAGATTCTTATATAGATAAAAATCTGGGTCTATTGAATTGCAGTTTTTTGTTTAACATTTTGATACTTATATCCAGATACTCCAAATACTTCATATTTGGAAAAACATCTGTGCCCATTAGTCTTTAAAAATTGGGTACAAGCTGAATAAATATGAATATTTTCTTGGTTTATAATTAGTGGATGGTATTTTTTCTTTTGAAAAATATATTAAAATTTTTATATGCTCATTATAGAATCTAGAGAGAAGCAAAAGGTAAAGCAAAAAAATAAAAAAAACTCATCCATAATTCCTTTCAGAGATAATAAGCATTTACATTTTAGGAAAGTGGTTCTCAATCCTGGGGGGATTTTGCCCCCCAAGGGAACATTTGGCAAGGTCTGGAGACATTTTTGGTTCTTAATACTGGCAGGTGGTACTACTGTCATCTAGTGGGTTGAGGTCAGGTTGTTACTATACATCTTACAATTCACATGACAGCCCCTCCACAATAAGTTATCTGGCCCAAAATGTTAGTAGTGCTCAGATTGGAAAAACCCCCTTTTAGAGTGTAAACTTGCTGGTAAATGTATTGCCTTCTTAGTCATGTATTTAAATTTTGGATCACTTCTTGATCAGTGAGTTACGTAAAGTCTAGATACAAAAGACCAAATTTGATTTGGTAAGTCATATTTGACTCTTGAGAAATGTTAGTAATTTTAGAGGTTAGCATAACACAGCAGTTCGATGAGGTTTCCAAAGAAGGTTACATACTGGAATTATCTGCATAATTTTAGATTATGAAGTTGAAGTCCTGTTATAGCAAACCACTAGTGCTATGATTTTGGGCTATGCTTTTGGCTCTATTTGATAGCCAAATGTATTTTCTTCTGCCTTCATTACTTGGTTGGAAATGAGTATTTAATAAAACAGCAGTTGTAATTTCCTTTGTTGTTTCACGCCATCTCTGTATTCATTTAGCAGCCTTCCTCATTCCCTTACTGTACCAGGGGATAGGGCACAGCAATGAACAAAACATCGTAAGTTCCTTGTACGTTTTCTAGAATTGAAGTACGGTTGACCGTTGACTGCTATGATTTGAACTGTGCAGGTTCACTTACATACAGATTTTTTTTTAATAAATACAGTACTGTAAGTGTATTTTTCTCTTCCTTGTGGTTTTCTTAATATTTTCTCTAGCTTACTTTATTGTAAGAATACAGTATGTAATGTGTGTAACATGGAACATGTACTAAATGACTGTTTATGTTATCAGTAAGGTCAACAGTAGGCTATTAGTAATTAAATTTTGGGGGAGTCAGAAGTTATCTGCAGGTTTTTGACTGCACTTGGCGTTAGCCCCGAACCTCCGTGTTGTTCAGGGGTCAACTTAGATTGGTTTTAATGGTTGATTTTTCCATGATTAAAGATGGCACTGCTACCCTTTGCCTTGAAAATTAAAGATAAACATGAATTTCAGGTACCTGAACACATTTGGCAGTTCTCTGGATGCTAAAGTTACTCAAAGACACCTCAAATATAGCTTGTCATTCTCATATAAATTGATCTTGTGTTTAGTACAGGTTTTGTATTTGTCTATAAATAATTTGAAAAAAGGAAAGTCATTTTATTAGAGGTCCAGATTCTTATCATGTGTTATGCTCAGTGGTGATGTGTTATGCTCGGTAGTGACAGTTTCTCTTGATATCATTAGTAGTGATTGCAGGGGTTTTGTTTTTGTTTTTAAGATTTAGTTATTTATTTTAGAGAGAGAGCAAGCCAGGGGAGGGGCAGAGGGAGAAAGAGAGAGAGACAGAAAATCTCAAGCCAACTACAGAGTGAGCGTGGAGCACCACACAGAGCTTGACCTGACCACTCCAAGATCATGACCTGAGCCAAAACCAGGAGTCAGTCGGGCTCTCAATGGAATGAGCCACCCAGGTGTCCTGTGACTGCAATTTTTATACACTAAAACAAAAGACAGAAAAGATTCATTTTATTTTATATCTATTGTTTTAATAAACGTGGACCCTAATATGTTAATATTTTATATATGCCCATAGAATTATTTGATTCATGGTAGTGAGCTTTGTATTTAATGTGGTTATGTAAATGTTTAGTTTCCTGAGAGAAAAATCTCTTGTCTGTCAATGACTATCTTGTGTGATGTGTTTATACTCTGTGCTTCCAGCACGTAATAAAGTATCTTCTACTCTAGGGGAGCCTAGATGGCTTAGTCAAACATGCAGCACTTGGTTTCGGCTCAGGTTGTGATCTTGGAGTTCTGGGATTGAGCCCCGCATCAGGCTCCATGCTCAGCATGGAGTCTGCTTGTCTCTCTCCCTCTGTTCCTTCCCCTTCTCTCCCTCAAATAAATAGATAAAAATCTAAAAAAAAAACAAAAAAAAAACTATCTTCTCCAATTTCTAATGGAAGGACTACTTGATAATAATAAGTTTACATAATAACTTTTGAAAAAATTTAAAAATAATTGGGGCAAAAATTTTTTGTTGTGGTTTTCCTCTTAGCGACCTGAATTACCTATTGCTAGTTTGGTTTTGCGTTGGACATATTATCATAGTGTAGATACTTACTAGCTTTATTCATGACCTTTCTTAAGAATGGAAGAAGCAAATCTGTACAGTCAGTTCTAAATGCCTGCTGTTCATAAAGTGGCATTTCAGTAAAACTAGTTAATGGTTATAATTCATATTGAAATATTTGTATTGTTAAGCCAATCCTATGGGCCCTTATTGTGATGCCCCCTTTGGTTTATAATTGATTTGTTTATTGATAATGTGTCAGGCACAGTAGTTGGTCTGGGGATTCAAAGATGAAGTAGTCCCACATCCTTAACATAGAGTTCCAGTCTTTTCATATTGTCTGGTGTCTGGGTCATTTTTATTTACATGAATTATGTAGTGTGCTTTCATTAAATGCTTATGATTTAGTTTTGCAGCATATCAAGAAAGACCCTTCTAATAATCTAGATATTTGGAAATTGTGATATTAACAAGCCAAAGAAGATCTTTTCTCTTTCTTTCTTTCTTTTTTTTTTTTTCTTGAAGATTTTATTTATTTGAGAGAGGGAGAGAGAGAGAACACACACAGGCATAGGGGGCAGAGGAAGAGGGAGAAACAGATTCCCTGCTGAACAGGGATTTCCGCTGTGGGGCTCCATTCCAGGACCCTGGAATTGTGACCTAAGCCAAAGGCAGATGCTTAACTGACTGAGCCACCCAGGTGCCCTGTATGTTGTTGTTGTTTTAAGTAAGCTGTATGCCCAGTGTTAGGTTTGAACTCACAACCCCAAGATCAAGAGTCCCATGCTCCACCAGCTGAACCAGCCAGGTACCCCAAGAAACCAATAAAGTTCTTAGCTGAAACCCTTTTAGGTAATTGTTAATGTAGGTTTTTGGAAAGGCACCTTCCTCCCTTTCCACAGGTTAAAACTTTTGTTTTCCGAAGTCTGGAAATGTCTGAGGTCCCCAGTATCCTCTCTCACCACATCCCACAGCTTCTTAACCCTGGATGTTTTCTCTTGCCATGCAGGCGTTTGTCCCTTTCTGTCACCAGGGACTCTGTTTTGCTCATCTTTTATCTCTAGTACTCAAGACTAAACATAATACAATACTCGATATGAAATGAATAAATGAATCTTAACCAGGAGCAATTTCTGAGCCTCAGCTCTAGCAATTGCCTTTTACTGCTTTTCTCTCTTCAGTAATAATGTAACTGTATAATTTCAGGAGCCATGTCTGAATTTTCTTCCCTTTAACTTTAGTGCTTAGCCTAGTGTCTAGTAAATAGTAGATGGTCAGTAAATAATTGTGGGTTTTTTTGGTGGTTGTTGGTTTTTATTAGAAAAGCCTATATAGGTTGGGGTGGGGACAACCTGGCTGTAACTTTTGTTCTCCTTCCCACTGCAGTAGCACCAGAATGGAAAGAAGGAGGAGCTGGCAGGAACCTTGGCCCAACATTGTTTCAGCCCACAGAGGACAAGTAACAGCAGCTGGTATCCAGAGTTTCACAGATGCAGGCGTGCATGCACACACACTTCCTGTAGGTTAAGCTAGTTCCTTACAGTGTATTAAGTGCTGTGGTAAAGCATAGGTAGGATGTTGTGCCAGCAGAAGAGGGTACTCGACCTGGCTTCAGAGTGTGTATAATGTGTGAGAGGTGGTCTGGAAAAGCTTCTTGGAGTATTTCAGTACATCTGAATAGAATCTTAAAGCCATTGATGAGAGAGGAGGAGATGCCAGAAAGGTGGAGGGCAAGGTGGGAAAGCTGTAGCCCCAGAAGATGAGGCTGGACAGTAGGCAAATCAAGGAAGGTCTTCTGCTTTTTGGATTTTATCCTAAAGCCTGGAGAGCCATAAGAGATTATTAAAGGGCTTTTTTGCCTTTGTTTTGCAATACTGTCAGTGCTATAGGAGCAGAATTGGGGGTGGACAGCAAGGGAAGCAGGAAGAACAATTTGGAAATTGATGCTGTAATCCAGACGATAAATGATAAGCAGAGGCAGTGAACGTAGCAAGACTTAGAATTGGAAGAAAGTTTGAGGGTAGAATCCAGCTTCGCTTTATGCATTGAGATGATCTTCTTCCAGTCTGGGGGCTTGTTTTTTCACTTGTGTTGTAACTTTGGCATTTTTTTTTTTTAAATTAAGATTGCTGATTTTATTAATCACATTTATACTCTATCATTTAAGAAGTCCTTCCACCTTACATTCATAAGGATCTTCTGTACTTTTGTTTTTTCATAAAAGTTTTTAAGTTTTACTTTTTATATTTGATCTTTATCCTACCTGGAGTTGGTATACTATATGGTGAGGATCTAATTTTTTTCCTACATGGATGAGCAGTTATCCATACCATTCTTTGAATCTTCTTTCCTTTCCTCACTAATCTGTAGTGCTGCTTCTCTTATATGCCAGATTCCCATATAGGCTTGGATCTGTGTCTAGGATCTTACTGTTTCATTGTCTGTTCCTTTGCCAGTACTTCACCTTTTAATTACTGTAGCTTAATAAGTGTAAAGCTTTTTATTTTAAGCACATTTAACATGTGTACGAATCAGTTATTCTTTGAATGGATATTATAGACTTTATTGTTCGGAAACATACACAGATGCTTTCTTGATTGCTTTCACAGCATTTTTTTCAAGATATTATTTACATACCATACAATTCTCCCTTTTAAAGTATACATTTCTGTGGTTTTTAGTATATCCGCAAGGTTGTGCAACCATCATCACTAATTCCAGAACATTATTATCACCTCAGAAAGAAATCCCCTACCCATTAGCAGTCAGCCTCTGTTTTCTCCCTTCTTCCAGTCCCTCATCTGTCACTATGAATTTGCCTATTTTGGACATTTCATACAAATGGAATCATGCAATATGTAGCCTTTCATGACAGCTTTCTATTTAAATTGAGTACAATTGATAGATTAGCAGGGCATTCTCTAGGAATAATATTGTCTAAGAAAGTAGGACAAAAATACTGTACCGTGGGCGCCTGGGTGGCTCAGTGGGTTAAGCTGCTGCCTTCGGCTCGGGTCATGATCTCAGGGTCCTGGGATCGAGTCCCGCGTCGGGCTCTCTGCTCGGCGGGGAGCCTGCTTCCTCCTCTCTCTCTCTCTCTCTCTGCCTGAGTCTCTGCCTACTTGTGATCTCTCTCTGTCAAATAAATAAATAAAATCTTTAAAAAGATTTATTAAAAAAAAAATACTGTACCGTAGTAGAGAGAAAGAAGAAATTTTACCAGTATTTGTTTGTTTTGTTTTTATTGTTTAAGCATTACATTCATATTTTATTTCTCCATTATTGAAGAATGTGGCTTATCTTATGCTTTTGCTTAGTTGGTAATGAATAAATGTCATGTAGCAAATTCTACAAGGATTTTGGTCTTTTGATATATCTTGAGTTTATTCAATTAGATGGAGTGAGACTATTTTGATTTGGCTATTGTCTGTAATTGTATACAAATGACACAATTTGCTTTATATCTTTGTGGATAAGTGAGTAAAATCCCATGAACGTATAAAGGGAATACATTCTCTCCTGAATTGTTTATTTTCTTTTTCTTTTTTTTTTAAAGATTTTATTTATTTATTTGACAGAGAGAAATCACAAGTAGATGGAGAGGCAGGCAGAAGAGAGAGAGGGAAGCAGGCTCCCTGCTGAGCAGAGAGCCCGATGGGGGACTCGATCCCAGGACCCTGAGATCATGACCTGAGCCGAAGGCAGTGGCTTAACCCACTGAGCCACCCAGGCGCCCCGTGAATTGTTTATTTTCTAACACAAGCAGATTTTCCACTTTAACCCAGAAATTAGTCAGCAGCTGAGAGTTCTTTTTAAAAGGCTACTGTGGAAAGTACCTTTTAAATCAAGATACCCAGATAAGGTTTACTAATATAGAACATTTATTTAACATCCTAAAATGTTGTAAGCCTTTTGTGTCATTTGGAGAATTGATGCTTTATTAGTATAATGACTGAAGAATAGTTCAGAAAAGAAGATGTTTTCCCCTGAGTCATAGCATTAAACTTTCAGAGTTAGCCTCAACCAGAATGGTAGTAAATGTCTTTAAATGCTTCAGAAGTTTGACCAGCAGTCTTTCCAAACCTCATAATTTTGATATCCTCAAATTTTCATTAAAAATGTCATAGGGGCGCCTGGGTGGCTCAGTGGGTTAAAGCCTCTGCCTTTGGCTCAGGTCATGTATCAGGCCCTCCATCAGGCTCTCTACTCAGCTGGGAGCCTGCTTCCTCCTCTCTCTCTCTGCCTGCCTCTCTGCCTACTTGTGATCGCTCAAATAAATAAATAAAAAATCTTAAAAAAAAAAAAGTCATAGGGAAACTAAAAATTTGTGAAGTATCTGAAGAGTTAGTATCATTATATATGGCCTCAAAGTCTCTGAAGTCCAACCATTTGCATTACTGTGGGAATTTAACAAATTGTTTGAGAGAAAATGCCCAAATTCCCATAGAAAATAGTGTGCTGCTATACCACTGTGGTTACAGCTGTGGTTGGCTGTGCCCAACAACTGTTTAACACTTAGGTACTAATAAAAGTGCTTTATATTGTTTGTAGATAAAAGAGTAAATCTTACAATCTGATACAGTTTTTGTACCCTTAAAGGATAAGATCGTCTAAAGACAAACAGAACAACCACTTCCATTTGTAATTTTATTTGTATTTCCTTGCTAGGAATTTTCAAGCAGGATCCATTTTGTTTGAAAGATTGACATTGACTTCTGTAGTTACTGTACCAGATTTGGTTATTGTTTTTTTTTTTGTCTATAACAGAGCTAGATTAGATGTTATCAAGTCTGGCTGCTTTTAGTGAATAAAAGGTAAACATTGTTGTTCACTTCCTTTTTGGTGCTACAGAGGCGTGGTCAAGTTCTTAGAACCAAAAGGGTGATTTTGTTTTTGTTTTTGTTTTTGTTTTTTTGCCATAACTTCCACCCTCACCCTTGACCTTTTTTTTTTTTTTTTTTTTTTTTTTAAGGATTTTATTTATTTGAGACAGAGACAGCAAGAGAGAGAGCACAAGAGGGGAGAAGACAGAGACAAGCAGGCTTCCCACTGAGCAGGGAGCCAGACCTGGCTTGATCCTAGAGTCCTGGGATCATGATCTGAGCCAAACGCAGACACTTAACTGAGCCACCCAGGTGCTCCTGATTTTTTTTTTTTTTTTTTAAGTTGAAATGTAGGAAGGCTTGTGAAGGAAGAATACTGATTTTTAGTGTAATTTGTATTCTATTCTTACTTAATAGTAGGAGTTTGTGTTTGCTGATTTTTAAAGGTGTGTGTTTGGCCTCCTAAAAATATTTATCTCCTACTTACTTCCAAAAAGGTCATATGGCTTATAGTTTTTTTGGTGTGGTTGGTTTATTTTTCTTTAATTTATTTGAGAGAGCCCGAGAGATGGAGATTTCTAGAGAGAGCACGTGCAGGTGTGCGTGTGGGAGGGAGTAGAGGGAGAGACAGACTCATGCTTCTGCAGGGCTCACTCAGGCTCATTCCCAGGACTCTGGGATCGTGACCAGAGCCGAAGGCAGAGTCTTATAACCAACTGGGCCACCCAGGTACCTCTGAATAGCTTATCATCTTTTTTTTTTTTTTTTTTAAAGATTTTATTTATTTATTTGACAGACAGAGATCACAAGTAGGCAGAGAGGCAGGCAGCAGCCCAAACCACTGAGCCACCCAGGCGCCCCGGAATAGCTTATCATCTTAAAATAGACATAATAAAGCAAAATAACATACCTTTGTTGTTGTTTTTTTTTAATATTTTATTTATTTATTTGACAGACAGAGATCACAACTAGGCAGAGAGAGGAGGAAGCAGGCTCCCTGCTGAGCAGAGAGCCTGATGCTGCAGGGCTGGATCCCAGGGCTCTGGGATCCTGACCTGAGACAAAGTCAGAGGCTTTAACCCATTGAGCCACCCAGGAGCCCCACCTCTGTTGTTTTTAACAGTACACCTTCGTTATTACATTACTAACAAATAATTTTTAAATTATGAAAACCAAAACGGGCAATGCAGGATTTAACTTCTAGTCAAAGGATCACTCTGATCATATCATTAAATTAAATTCTGACTAGAACACAGAACTAAAAAGAATGGCATCTCTTTTAAAACATTGCATTAATGGCGCCTGGGTGGCTCAGTGGTTTGGGCTGCTGCCTTCGGCTCAGGTCATGATCTCAGGGTCCTGGGATCGAGCCCCGCATCGGGCTCTCTGCTCCGCAGGAAGCCTGCTTCCCTCTCTCTCTCTCTCTCTGCCTGCCTCTCTGCCTACTTGTGATCTCTGTCTGTCAAATAAATAAATAATAAGCATGTTTTTCAAGTTTTTAAAAAAGTATCAGGTTTCACCCATGCAAACCTATCTACAGAAAATTAATGTACCATATTTTTAAAAAATGAACTACCCTTTCTTTTGGTGTGAATTTGGGATTAAAAAGAGTGTAATGAGGGGCGCCTGGGTGGCTCAGTGGGTTAAGGCCTCTGCCTTCGGCTCAGGTCATGATCTCAGGGTCCTGGGATCGAGCCCCACATCGGGCTCTCTGCTCTGCGGGGAGCCTGCTTCCTCCTCTCTCTCTGCCTGCCTCTCTGCCTACTTGTGGCCTCTCTCTGTCAAATAAATAAATAAAATCTTAAAAAAAAAAAAAGAGTGTAATGAAAATCTCCCTTGATGCTGTCATCTGGAAATCTTGCCCTATGAATCATAGTTGAAAGTTTTTTGGGGGGCAGAAATGGGTGTATGTATATGTATTAAATTGATTTCAGATACAAGGTCTGACCGTCAAACATGAGTGATTATTCAGTTAGAAATCAATATATGAGTGTAATTGGTAGCTTTCTCTTATTACACCTCAAAGAGTGTCTATTTAAGCTTGCCTTTATGTACTGCATTTCAAGTTTTTGCCCTAAGACAAAATTACCCTCTAATTTTTTAACATGTGTTTAAAATTTTTTTTTCTTAATAATGTTTTACTGCAGAAATCACCAAGCAATAAAAATGCCGGGTTTTCAAGAACCAGCAGAGCTGGTTCATTACTGTAGAGACTGCGTGCACTCCATTCCTGTTACTATAGAAACACCCATAAACTGTGGATTTATCATAAACCTTGAGAAATGTTCCTTGCAGCACTTCACATAAAAAAAAAAATCTGGGGCGCCTGGGTGGCTCAGTGGGTTAAGCCGCTGCCTTCGGCTCAGGTCATGATCTCAGGGTCCTGGGATCGAGTCCTGCATCGGACTCTCTGCTCGGCAGGGAGCCTGCTTCCCTCTCTCTCTCTCTGCCTGCCTCTCCATCTACTTGTGATTTCTCTCTGTCAGATAAATAAATAAAATCTTAAAAAAAAAAAAAATCTGGATCCCTTATTTACCTGGGGTAAAGGAAGACCATTCTCTTCCTCAGTGTTCTGGAAACCACATTTATTATATTCCACTGTTTTTCTTTAGCCCTAAAATTTCTAATGTTGATATATCAAGTAGACTTTGTATTCTACTATGATTGATAATTACTGGAATAGGTTTGGAAAATTAAGATTGATGTTCATGTCAATTCAGTTAACTATAACTGTGAAAATTGTTTTTTGAGAGCTTCTACATTCTGAATTTCAGTTTTGATAACTCTAGGGTTTTAAGTAGATATGCTTATTTGAAGTTTTTGATATCTTTTGGTCTTTTTTCAGTTAATAGACTCCAGAAATTCATTTCATTTCATGCCAGTCCCTTGGGGCTTTAAGCCTTGCAGGGAAGGTTAGCCCAGAAGTGAAATCTCAATAGTGGCTAGGTAAGCAATTATCAGTCAGATTTTGCCAAGGATGTTACCTGAAAAGGCTATAACTGCATTTATGTTCTCTTGTATTCTGCATGGAAAGATCCTCAACAACTGTTTAAAACATTTCATTTATATGTAATAACCCTCTTAAATTTACAGATTTCAGTTTAAAAGACTCATTAAGCCCCACCTCTTAGCCTTCACTTTGGGCTCTAGGAGCATATGGATGAATAAAATTACTTCCTACTTTGAGAAAATCACATAAACTGATTGTTTCCTGATTACTAAGAGGTATGCATAGTACTATCTAAGGAACATAGAGGAGAGTTACACAGACTAGCCTAGAGCTTAAGTGACTACTTCTTGAAAATTACTTTCTGAGCTCAGAAGATGGTTAAAAGTCAAGCAAAAAAGGGTATATAAAAGGGCATATTAGGTATTAAAGATCATTGTTAAAGGCACAGTGGTATGAAATAGTGTATACAGTAATTCCTAGTATTTTTTTTTTTTTTTTAAGATTTTACTTATTTGACAGAGATAGTGAGAGAGGGAACACAGCAGGGGGAGTGGGAGAGGGAGAAGCAGGGAGCCCATCAGGGTTCAATCCCAGGTCCCTGGGACCACAACCTGAAAGGAAGGCAGACCCTCCAACCAACTGAGCCATTCAGGCGCCCCTAATTCCCAGTAGTTTAACATTATTAGCATACCAAAATGACTAGAAGTTGGAGACCTAGGTAGAGACCTTGCTTTGAGGGCTTCGAGTGCTTCATTGGCCAGAGTGGTTGGACTTTTTCTAGGAATCATTGAAGGATTTTAATCAGGTAAATGATATGCTTAGATTTACAAATTAACTGACCCAGGAATGTATTTAAGGGGTAGTTGAATCTGAAAACAGATACAGGCGATGTGATAACATCTTAGAACCACTTCTTTTTTTTAATAGATTTTATTTATTTGACAAAGAGTTACAAGGACTGGGAGCAGTAGAGGGAGTGGGAGGAGCAGGCTCCCCACTGAGCTGGAAGCTGATGTTGGGGTTCAGTCCAAGGACCCCGGGATCATGACCTGAGCCGAAGGCAAATGCTTAACCAACCAAGGTATCCAGGTGCCCCTTAGAACCACTTTTGCTTCCAAAAAGCTTGAATAATAATATCGCCATGAGGAGTTTTGACATACAATAAAATATAGTTGATTTTTGAGTAATATGTCTTTATACTACATGGGTTTTAGCAAACTAATTTCTAATACCTAAGTATATAAGGTAAGCAGCAACAACAACAGCAAAAATACTCGTGTCTGCAGGCTTCACTTACATGTAGATTTTTCTTGATAAGTACAGTGTGGTACTGTATATCTTCTGATTTTCTTAACATTATCTTTTATTTAGTTTATGGTGGAAAGTAACTTTAACTGTACATTAAACGCATCATGACAGATCATATAAATCTTTGACTTTTTACATTTAACACATCATGAATATTTAGTTGATGTTCCTAGCTTCATCCTGTTCATCTGAAACACATGGCACACTTCTTTTTTTAAGCTTTTATCTAAGATTTGACTTAAGGAGTCTATAAACTTTTTATTATTCCTGTCCTGAATATGTTGGTAAATAAATACATAAGAGCTCTAAAGCTTTAGTTGACAATTTTCAACACTTTTCCTTTTAAAACTGTCAACAGCTTCAACCAAATTAAGAAAAAGGTATTCATTGACTGACTTATGTCATCTTAAAAAAATGGGTCAGAGGAAGAATTTATCATAAATTGTTTGCCTGTGGTGGTTTCATTTACTTGGAAGTACATATTAATGTGGGTAGAAGACTAGTACCATTATTTAGTCTCTCACCAAACTGTTAATTAACTCTGGGGAGTGGAATTGGGGAAGTGTGAAGTGTAAGATGTAAGCATTTCTGTTGTTGTTGCTACTTACTTTATATACTTAGGGAGTTTGAGAAATTAGTTTACATATTAAGAGTCATTGCTATGGAGGTACCTGGGCGGCCCAGTCGTTGAGCATCTGCCTTTGGCTCAGGTTGTGATCCCAAGGTCCTGGGATCAAGTGCCGCATCGGGCTTCCTGCTCCTTGGGAAGCTTGCTTCTCCCTCTCCCACTCCCCCTGCTTGTGTTTCCTCTCTCACTGTCTCTCTCTGTCAAATAAATAAATAAAATCCTGTGTAAAAAAATTTTTTTAAAAGAGTCGTTGCTATGAAACAGCGTGGATTTATAGGATGTCTGATTATGAGCAAGTTACTTAATCATGCTGGTCTTCATATTTCATTTGTAAATTAAGCATTGTATTTCCTCAGAGGTTTGTTTTGAGGAATAAAAAAATAAACATGAAGCAGTTAGAATGGTTTGACATATAGTAAGCTCTCAAATGCTAGCTGTTATTATTATTATTTTAGTAATAAAAAAATTAAAACATACCATCTTTATCAGGGATTTATTAGGGACAAAGGTGTGAGAATTTTTGATGGCCTCTACTGAGGGGTTTTGAAATTAGAGGGTGTGAAACACCTAACTTCCAAATCCTCCCTGACTTTCGCCTAAATGCCTTGTTTCCCAGTTAACAGGATCTCAGATGTCTATCATATTGTGATGGTAATACAGTTTAATTCTTAGTCACCTTCTGATTTGCATTGCTCCCATTATTTACTACTGTTTTATGACTCTTACCCATTAAATCTCATCTAGTATGCTAAAGACATTGTAAATGCCTTTAGGTTGGAGATCAAGTGTTTCACAATTTCTGTGTACCCAGCATCACACTCACTGATAATAGCCAAGTATTGAGTTCTAACTATACTCCAGGCAGTGTCCAAAGTACTGCTCACAGATTAACTATTCTTACAATTCTGTACAAAGTAGACTATTATAAATATCCGGTTTCTGGATAAGGATACTGAGATTTAGGGAGATTAAGTTGCCAAAGTCATGAAGCTAACAGCCTTAAATTTGGGTTTTGAACCTAGGAGTTTGATTCTGAGCCTGTATTTTCAACCACAGTGCCCACTGGAGAGCCATCTAATTCTTTAAGGTCTTAAATATTTAGATCCATGTGTCTGCTGTTTACTCCCTAGCTGTCAGACTCCAGTACATGCAAAAATCACTATGTAGAGGAATTTAGTTATAGTCCTAAAATGTCTTTCTTTTAAAAATTACCAAAACTGCTTTCCTGACTGCATTGTGGTATCACTTGGATAATATCAAAAAAGCATGGCTCTATTTTCACACTTTGACTTTCTAGAAAAGATAATAATGTGGAATATTTGGCGTAGTTGGTCAGAATTTTGTGTCAAGTTTGTTTTGTTTTGTCTTGTTTTTAAGTAAACTCTGTGCGCAGTGCGGGGCTTGAACTCACAACCTAGAGACCAAGAGTTACATGCTCTACCAACTGAGCCAGCCAGGTGCCCCAGTGCCAAGTTTTAATTGAGGCTTTTACTGCCTTAAGTAGTGGTAGCTTTTTCTTTTCAAAATTTCTTCCAAACCTTAGCCAAGTTATTTTGTTTTTTTCCCAGCTTTTCACTTTTAAGGTTTAGGGAAGTTAAAAGAATATTAGTCAACACCTAGATTAGCCAGTGGTTAACATTTTGCCTCCTTTTATATGTCATTTTTTAATCCCAGGACATTTGAAAGTGTGATCCCATGGCAATTTAAATATTTCAGCAATGGTTTTTCTAAGAACATGACATTCTTTTATATAAACCAAACACTTTTATCATACCCTGGAAAGTTAATAGCTCCATTTATTAAAGGCCAGTCCAAAAATATTTTTTAAAACCTATGTGTGTGTATTTAAATTTGTGATTTCGTCAAAGTTCATGCATTACGTTGGTGGTTAAATCTTTTAAAATCTAGAAGAATCTGGGCACCTGGGTGTCTCAGTTGATTAAGGGTCTGCCTTTGGCTCAGGTCATGACCTAGGGTCCTAGGATTGAGCCCTACATCAGGCTCTCTGCTCAGTGGGGAGTCTGCTTATCCCTCTCACCCTCCCTCTGTGCCCCCCCAATAAA
The DNA here is from genome assembly GCF_022355385.1 of Mustela nigripes. NCBI lineage: Eukaryota > Metazoa > Chordata > Mammalia > Carnivora > Mustelidae > Mustela > Mustela nigripes. The sequence goes on along the minus strand of NC_081574.1, from coordinate 33,922,091 downwards.
TAAAATCTTTTTAAAAAATCTAGAAGAGGGGCACCTGGGTGGCTCAGTGGATTAAGCCTCTGCCTTCAGCTCAGGTCATGATCTCAGGGTCCTGGAATCGAGCCCCACATCGGGCTCTCTGCTCAGCAGGGAGCCTGCTTTCCCTCTCTCTCTGCCTCCCTGCCTACTTGTGGTCTCTGTCAAATAAATAAATAAAATAAAATAAAAATAAAAAATCTAGAATCTTTCCATTTTTTGTTTGTTTAAAACATTAGCTTTTTTGAAGAGCCTAGGCCAGTTGTCTGAGAGAATGTTCCACATTTTGTATTTGTTTCATTGTTTCCTCATTGTGAGATTCAATTTAAGCATTGGGAAGAATACTTAGGAGATGATGATGTGTTAATGAGGCCCATAATGCCAGGTTTTTCAGCTTTTGGTAAAGCCATGTTTAATCACTTGGTTAAAATGATGCCTGCCAGGTCTATTGTATCTATTTATGTTTGGAATTAATATGTAATCTATGGAGTAACAAATATTTAAACTATCATTCACTTTCCCCATTTTTGCCTGGGAAACCCTTTCCCCATTTTTACCCTGGGAAACCCTTAGTGGGTCTTTGCATTTTCCAGAATGTCAGAATAAAGGATGTTGTTTGTAAGATATGTGCCTTGTAAATATTTTCTCCCTGCCTATACTGTACCTTTTTATTTTGTCTCTAATATTTTTTGGTTTTTCTATTTTTAAGATTTCATTTATTTATTTGAGAGAGAGAGAGACAGAGCATGAGCAGGGGAGAGGAGGCAGTGGGAGAGGGAGAAGCAGACTCCCTACTGAGCAGAGAGCCCATTGCGGGGTTGGATCACAGGACCCTGGGGTCATGACCTGAGCTGAAGTTTCAGGCAGAGGCTTAACCCACTGAGCCACCCAGGTGCCCTGTGTGGAGAAGCAGATTCTGTGTGGAGCAGGGAGCCCAACTCGAGCTTTGTCGCAGGACATTGGGGTCATGACCTGAGCCGAAGTCAGATGCCTAACAGACTAAGGCACCCAGACACTCAGGCACACTTACTGTTTCTTATCTTTCCATTCTGACTGGTGTGAGATGATATCTCATTGTAGTTTTGATTTGCATTTTCCTGATGATTAGAGTGATGTTGAGCATCTTTTCATATGTCTGTTGCCCATTTGTATGTCTGCTTTGGAAAAATGTCTATTTAGGTCCCCCCACCCATTTTAATCAGATTTTATGGGGTTTTTTGGCATTGATTGTATGAATTCTTTATATATTTTGGATATTAACCCATTATCAGATATATCATTTGCACATATCTTCTCCCACTTAGTAGGTTGCCTTTTTGTTGTGTTGATCGTTTCCTTTGCAGTGCAAAAGCTTTTTGGTTTAATATAATTCCAATTATCGGGGCACCTGGGTGGCTCAGTGGATTGAGCCTCTGCCTTCAGCTCGGGCCATGATCTCAGGGTCCTGGGATTGAGCCCCACATCGGGCTCTCTGCTCAGCAGGGAGCCCGTTTCCTCCTCTCTATTTCTCTCTGCCTGCCTCTCTGCCTACTTGTGATCTCTGTCAAATAAATAAATAAAATCTTAAAAAAAATTTAAAAAAATATATAATTCCAATTATTTATTTTTTGCTTTGGTCCTTTGCCTAGGAGACAGATCTGGAAAAATATTCCTAAGACAGATGTATAAGAGTTTAGTGCCTATGTTGTCTTTTAGGAGTTCTTTGGCTTTAGGTCTTATATTTAAGTCTAATTCATTTTGAGTTTATTTTTTTGTATGGCATAAGAAAGTGACCCAGCTTCATTATTTTGTGTTAAGCAGTCCAGTTTCCCCAACATCATTTGCTGGAAAGACCGTCTTTTCTCTCTTGTATATTCTTGCCTCCTTTGTCATAGATTAATTGACCATACACGTGTGGGTTTATTTCTGGGTTCTTTATTTTGTTCCATTGACCTATGTATCTCTTTTTGTGCCAGTACTATACTGTTTTAATTACTGTAGCTTTGTAATATAGTTTGAAATCGGGGATTGTGATAACAAGGATTATGATATGATGATTGTGTTCTTTCTCAAGATTGTCTTTACTTTGAAGTATGTGCTCTTGATACCCACTTTGAGAGTTTTTATCATGAATGAATGTCAAATTCTTTTCTGTACCTATTGAGAAGTTCATATGATTGTTATCCTTCATTTTGTTAATGTGGTGTATCCTTTTGATTGATTTGCTGATATTGAACCATCCTTGCAACCATGGAACAAATCCCACTTCATTGTGGTGCTTGATGCCCCCCCCCCCTTTTTAAAGGTTTTATTCATTTATTCATCAGAAAGCACAAGCAGGGGGAGCAGTAGGCAGAGGGAGAAGCAGGCTCCTTGTTGAGCAAGGAGCCTAATGTGAAACTCGATCCCAGGACCCTGGGATCATGGCCTGAGCCAAAGGCAAATGCTTAACCAACTGAGCCACCCAGGTATCCCATGAATGATCCTTTTAATGAATTGTTGAATTTGATTTGCTAATGTTTTGTTGAGGATTTTGCATTTGTGATCATCAGGGATATTGTTCTGTCATTTTCTTCTTTTTCTTTTATAGTGTCTTTGTCTAGTTTTGATCTCAGGATAATACTGGCCTCATAGAATGAATTTGTAAGCATTCCTTCTTCTTCTTCTTTTAAAGATTTTATTTATTTATTTGACAGAGAAATCACAAGTAGGCAGAGAAGCAGGCAGAGAGAGAGGGGGAAGCAGGCTCCCTGCTGAGCAGAGAGCCCGATGCGGGCCTCGATCCTAGGACCCTGGAATCATGACCTGAGCCGAAGGCAGAGGCTTTAACCCACTGAGCCACCCAGGTGCCCCTCTTTTATTTTTTTTTTTTGAAAGTTTGAGAACGATAGGTATTAACTCTTTTTTTAAATGTTTGGTGGAATTCACCTGTGAAGCCATCTCGTCATGGACTTTTGTTGGAAGTTTTTAGATTACCAGCTCAATTTCATTACTTGTAATTGGTCTGTTCAGATTTTCTTTTCTTTCTGATTCAGTTTTAGAAGATTGTGTGTTCCTAGAAATTTATCCATTTCTTCTAGGTTACCCGATCTGTTGCCATATTTTTCTAGTAGTCTTTTATGATCCTTTGTGTTTCTTTGGTGTTGGTTATCTTTTCCTCTCTCATTTTTTATTTTATTTATTTGAGTTCTCTCTCTTCTGGGTGAAGGCTTATGAATCTGTTTATCTTTTCAAAGAACCAGATTTTAGTTTCATTGACCTTTTCTATTTTTTTTTTTTAATTTCATTTATTTCTGCTCTGGTCTTTATTGTTTCTTTTTTTCTACTGAGTTTGACCCCCCCACCCCACCTCTTTTTCTAGTTCTATTAGGTGTAAGTTTAGATTATTTATTTGAGATTTTTGATTCTTCTGGTAAGCCTATCTTGCTGTAAATTTCCCTCTTTTTGAACCAGTGTAGTTCTTTTTTTTTAAAGATTTTATTTATTTATTTGACAGAGCACAAGCAGAGGGAGTGGCAGGCAGAGGGAGAGTAAGAAGCAGGCTCCTGCTGAGCAGGGAACCTGATGCAGTACTCCATCCTGGAACCCTTGGATCATGACCTGAGCTGAAGTCAGACACTTAACTGACTGAGGCACCCACGCACTCTGCAACCTTTTGTATTTCCATTTTAATTTGTCTCCAGACATTTTTTATTTCCTCTTTGATTTCTTTTTGACCCATTGGTTGTTTAGTAGTATGTTGTTTAGCCCCTGTGTGTTTGTGTTTTTTGCAGTTGTTTTCTTGTAATTGATTTCTAGTTCTATACTGTTGTGGTCAGAAAAGATGTTTGATATAATTTCGGTCTTCTTAAATTTATTGAGACTGCTTTGTGACCTAACATGTTATCTCTCCTGGAGACTGTTCTGTGTACCCTTGAAAAGATGTGTATTCTGACATTTTTGGGTGTGATGTTCGGTGTGTATCTGTTAAGTCCATCTGGTTTGTTGTGTCACTCAAAGACACTGTTTCCTTATTTATTTTCTGTCTGGATGATATATCATTGATGTAAGTGGGGATGTTAAGGTCCCCTACTATTGTGTTACTGTCAAATTTCTCCTTTTATGTCTGTTAATATTTGCTTTATATATTTAGGTGCTTTTATGTTTAATACATTGAGTTTTTACAATTGTTATATCCTCTTCTTGGATTGACACCTTTATCATTATGTAATGCCATTCTTTGTCTCTTATTATAGTATTTGTTTTAAGGTTCCTTTTGTCTGATGGAAGTATTACTACTCCAGCTTTTTCTTTTTTTCCATTTGCATGGAATATCTTTTTCCACTTCTTCACTTTCACTCTGTATGTGTGTTTGGGTCTTAAGTGAGCCTCTTGTAGACAGCATATAGCTAGGTCTTCTTTTTTATCCATTCAGTCACCCTGTGTCATTTGGAGCATTTGGTCCGTTTGCATTTAAAGTAATTATTGACAGGTATGAACTTATTGCCATTTAGTTAATCATTTTCCAGTTGTTTTTGTAGTTCTCTGTTCCTTTCCTTTCTCCTCTTGCTTTTTTTCCCCATGTGATTTGATGACCTTCTTTAGTGTTTTGCTTGGATTTCTTTTTCTTTATTTTTTGTGTATTACAGGTTTTTGGTATGTGGCTACCATGAGTTTCATAAATAACATCCTATGTGTATGGTTGCTTAAGTTCAAACATATTCTGAGAGCACTCCATTTTTACTCTCTCTCCCATGTTGAATGTATATGACATGATATTTTGCATCTTTTTATTTTGTGTATCCCTTAACTAATTTTTGTAGATATAGTTGACTTTACTACTTTTGTCTTTTAATCTGCATACTAGCTTTATAAATGATTGATTTACTACCTTTACTTATGTATTACTTTTATTAGTGAAGTTTTTTTTCCTTTCATAATTTTCTTCTCATTATACCTTTATTTTCTGCTGAAGGACGTCCCTTTAAAATCTCTTCCCCACTCCTAACCCCCTTTAACATTTCATGTAAGGCCAGTTTAGTGGTGATGAACTCCTTTAACTTTTGTTTCTCTGTGAAACTCTGTGTCTTCTTCAATTCTGAATGATAACCTTTCTAGGGAGAGTATTCTTAGATGTAGGTTTTTTCCTTTTAGCACTTTAAATACATCATGCCACTCTCTTCTGGCCTCTAAGGTTTCTGCTGAAAAATCAGTTGATAGCATTGTGGTGTTTTCTTGTCCATAACTATATCCTCTTCTCTTGCTTTTAAGATTCTCTATTTTTAACTTTTGGTATTTTAATAATAATGTGTGTTGGTGTGGATCTCTTTGGGTCCAGCTTCTTTGGGGCTCTCTCTGCTTCCTGGACCTGGATGTCTGTTTCATTTTACAGGTTAGGCGAGTTTTCAGCTATTATTTCTCAGATAAATTTTCTGCCCCTTTTTCTCTCCTTTCTTCTTAAGGGATCCCTCTAATGCAGATGTTAGTATGCTTGATGTTGATATATTGGTCCCATAACTGTCTTGTTGTTTTTTTTTTTAAACTTTATTTATTTAAGTAATCTCTACACCCAACATGGGGCTTGATCTTACAACCCCCAAATCAAGAGTTGCACACTTCCAACTGAGCTAGCCAGGTGCCCCGCCCATCCTCTTTTTAAAAAAATGCTTTTTTCTTTTTGCCGTTCAGTTTGGGTGCTGTCCAGTACCCTGTCTTCCAGATCTCTGATCCATTCTTCTGCTTCTTCTAATCTGTTGTTGATTCCCTCTAGAAGTTTTCATTTCAGTTAGTCTTCATGTTCTCTTGGCTCTTTTTTAATATTTTCTATCTCTGTTGAAGTTCTCCTAGAATTCGTCCACTTTTCTCTCAAGTCTGGTTCGCATCTTTATGACCATTACTTTGAACTCTTTATCAGATAGACTGCTTATCTGTATTTTGTTTAGTTCATTTTTGAGATTTTGTTTTATTCTTCCTTTTAGAATAGATTTCTGTCTTTTTGTTTTGTCTGGCTCTCTCTATTTGTTTCTGTGTATTAAGTAGGTCAGCTATATCTCCTGGTCTTAAAAGTAGTTGCCTTACCTGGAAGACATTCTGTAGTGCAGTCCCCCTTGTCACCAGAACCTGGTGCTCAGAGTTGTCCCCTGTGTGGGCTGCATTTGTCCTCCTATTGTGACTGGGCCCTGATTGCTGTGAGTGTGCTGCTGGTGGGTGGGGCTGTCCCTTAGCCCAGCTCTCAGCAGTAACCAGCCACAACTATTGCAGGTGCACTGGTGGGCAGGGCTGTCCCCCAAGTCTTCTTGGCTGCAGTGTATTCAGTCCCAGCACAGCTGACTGAGAAGTTTGACTGTAGCTGCTCAGGGCATGTGAGAGGTTGAGCTAGTCCCCTGCAAAGCTGGCTGAGAGACCTGACCACAACTGCAGTGGGCCTGCTGGTGGGCAAAGCTGGCTCTTCCCCTTCCCTCAGGCAGAAGTCACTTTGAAGGGGTGCTGGTCTGTAGGGTGTGGTGGGTGGTAGTCATTTTGGGAAGTATTACTCCTGATGGAGGTTGTCTGCTGGGTGTGGTGGGGTAAGAGCTGCTTTGGAGGGACCCTTGCTAGGATGGGTGGATTGGATGGGGCAGGTTCACAAGGGAAACTGCAGAGCCGGCAAGTGGAGTCAGCGGGGTAGATGGAGAGTTTCAGGCCTGGCTCCTGCAAGTGTCTAGCCGGCTAGGCTGAACGAGGGCAAGAAAAATGACTCACCAGCAGTTCCATTCCCAGAGAAAGCTGTTACAGATCCCTGCCCTTCTGGCATTTGTCCTAAATGTCAATAAATCTCCTTCACTATAACCTAGGCACTTTTCAAACTGTTGCTTCTGCTGGGTCTCAGTCCAGGTGACATAGTGCTATCCCTTTAAGAGCAAAGTCTTGACTTTCTGTAGCCCTCTGGATCTCTCAGAGTTAAGCTCAGGATTTTCTAGCCAGACATTATGGGGGTTTGTCTTCCTGGTGCAGGGACTTGGTCGCCTCCTCAAGGAGCATCTCTGTGCCTGTGATATCTCTGCCACTTGAAGGTTACTGCACCAGGGGTATTTTTGGTTTCTGACCAGTTGTCTGCCCCTCCTACCCTTCACATTGGGTCTTCTCTTTATGTCTTTAGCTGTGAATGATCTGCTCTGGTAATCAGCTTGTTTTCAGAGTGAGTTGCATGACATGTAGTTGTCATCCTGGTATGTCTGTGGGAGAAGGGGAACTTATGATCCTCCTACTCCCCCATCTTCCCCTGTTCTCATGGCTACCATTTTTATCTATCTATCTATTTATTTATTTATTTAAAAGATTTTATTTATTTATTTGTCAGAGAGCACAAGCAGGGGGAGCAGCAGTCAGAGCAGGCAGAGGGAGAAGCAGGGTCCCTGCTGAGCAGGGAGCTCGATGTGGGACTCCATCCCAGGACCCTGGGATCATGACCCGAGCTGAAGGCAGACACTCAACCGACTGAGCCACTGAGGCATCCCTCATGGCTACCATTTTTAAATCACCTTTTTCTTTTTTTAACTGTGTCCTTTGAAAAACAAAAGTTTTAAATTTTTAAAGTCCACTTTGTCAGTCTTTTTCATTAATGGTATTTGTTTAAGAAAATCTTTGCCTAACCCAGTGGTATATTTTGTCCCATGTTTTTATTCTAGAAGTTTTATCATTCTGACTTTACTTTTAGGTTTACGAGCTAATTTTAGTTCTTTTCAGGTATAATGTAAAGTAAGGGTTAAGGGTCAGTTTTCCCATACTGATATCCAGTCAGTTGTTCTAGCTCCATTTATTGAAAGTACTCTCCTCTCCCTTTGAATAACCTTGACAACTTCGTGGTAGATTAGTTGACTGTGTAACTATGGGTATCAATATTTTAAATATGTATTTATTTATTTATTATTTTTTATAATGAGCATAACATATTTTACCAAGCAAGGAATTAGTGGGTGAGTAAAGTTATACTGTAGGGTGATATCTCCAGAAATCTGGCAGGTAAATGGGAATATACTAATTATAAGTCCTCAGAAGATAGGGACTGTTTCTGTCATTTATTAATTGAGCAACAATGAACGAGACATACATGGTCTCTTCCCATGTCTGCCTTTTTAGAGCATGCAGTTGAGTAAGGGAGACAGACAATAAGAAGGTAAACACAGGTTTGTATAACATAGATCATGGTAAATGCTATAAAGGAGAAAAATAGGCTTAGTCAGTAGAATGAGTGGGGGATCTCAGAAGGCCTCTCAGAGGGATTATGTGTGTTCAGGTAGCTGGAGTAGATTATGTGAAGATCCTGATTGCAAAGGTGAAGTTTGTGTATTTGAGAAACTGAACAGAAGCCCATGTGGCTGGAGTGCAGTCCTTACAGCACAGAGTATTGGTGAATGACTTTGGAAATGTGAACTGTGGTCTGACCATGCAGGGGCTTGCTGGCTGTGATAAATAGCCTCGATTTTATTTGAGTGCATTGGGAAGCCCCTAAAGGTTTGTTCTTTTGTTTTTGCTTAAGACTATGTAGCTACTATCTAGATCAGTACGTTAAGTATAACTAGCAGCTCAGAAACCTCCCTTTTGGTCTTATCCAGTGTTTATAGCCCACTCTCTCTACCTCCCAGTAAGCAAGTACTATTTTGACAGATATCTCCATAGAGTTAGTCTATTTATTTATTTACTTGTTTGTTTGTTTGTTTATGAGAGAGAAAGAGTGAACTCGTACGAGTTGGGTGAGGGGCAGAAGGAGAGAGCAAATCCTCAGGCAAACTCCCCACCTAGCAGAGAGCCTGATGCATGGCTTGATCCCAGGACCCCGAGATCATGACCTGAGCCGAAGTCAGATGCTTATCTGACTGAGCCACCCAGGTGCCCTCCATAGAGTTAGTCTTATCTTTATCCTGTTTTGAACCTTATATAAATGAAATCACATTGTATACTATATCAATGGAATCACTGTGTCTGGCTTCTTTCACTCAAAATGACATTGTGAGAGTCATCCATGTTGTTGAGTATAGCAGTAGTTCCATTTTCTTGCTGTATTTTGAGAGGTAGTCAAATGATTGGGTTCGTTTTTGAAAGGAGACTGGCTGTTATATGGAAGAATAGATCATAGGCAGGAGAAGAAGCATGAAGACTGAAAAAATAGCTATGGAATAGACTAAGTAAGGAGATTGGACTAGCGTGAAGAAGAAAATATATGGAATGAAATAGGCAGTTATGAGATGTATACTTTGAAGATGAAACTCCAGGAGTTTACTGATACATTGGGGAAGAGTAGAAGTGAGGGTATGGGATGTATTGCAGTCCCAGATATCTGGCTTGGGCAACTGATATGGAGGTTTCTTTTTTTCTCATAGGAAGACACATGGAAGTAGAATAAAAACTAAGTTGGTTATTGGGAATTTTAAGATACTTGTGAGATACAAAGGAAGCTGTCAGACATATATTTGGATGGTGGCTATGGAACTTATTGGAAAGAAGTGCAAAGTATGAATAATTTGTAGATGAGGTGGCGGCTGCCCTAGAGAGTACGGTATTGAATTAGAAGATCTGAGTTTCACCATTTTCTTTCAGCTTCTGTTGGATGTGTTATTAAGGACAAATCACTTGGTCTTTTTGAGTGCCCTTTCTTCACATCTATAAAATGGGAATAATATTTTGCTTCATAAGATTAAATAAAGTGTAATATGTGAGGAAGGCCACATTTTGTAGTTATTTGGGCCTGAGAATGCTCAGAAAAGTTTATTCATGCCTATACAGTTTGAGTTGGTAGGAAAGTCAGATTATGGAAGACCTTGAGAGGTATGGAAGGGACTTGGTATAATATGGGGCTTTAGAGTTTCTTAGAAAGGGAATAGACTTAAAGTTTGGTTTAAGGACACATCTTCTAACTGTTGTGCAGGGAGGAATTAAAGATGAGAAATATCTAGAAAATCAGTTGTCATAGTTCAGGATTAAGGTGCTGAGGGCTTGGCCTGACATGGATCAAAGAACAAATCAGAGATTTCAGTGGAAGAAACTACAAGATTTGTTCAGTGCCTCATTTTGTGGCTTCACTGAGAGGGGAGAATCAGCCACCCACATGACTAAGGCTTCTAGCCTGGGAAGCTAGAGAAATAGTGGAAGCAATGACAAATCTGGGGTAGACTGAAAGGAAAAATGAATTAGGGAAAGGACAGTTCATTCAGTTTTGAACATCTGACTCCTATAGTGTGGTTGTCTTTGGGTAGCTGGATATTCTCTGGCAGTTAGATATTATGGTAAAGAGGGCAAGAGATTGATTCTTTTTCGGGTTTAATCACTAATGAGCTTTGTGGTCTTGGAAAACTTAGCATCTCAAATATTAAATGTAGTCATCTAAAAAATGAAGCTAACACTTGTCCTGTCAGCTTTACAGGATTGTTTTGAGGATCAAATAAGAATGCATGTGAAAATACTGTGTAATGGTAAACTCCTATATAATTTTAAGATGGTAATGTTATTTCCTTTCTTAGTTCAAATTAAAATGAAATATTTGGTTCTATGGCTAGAGAAGAAAAGGGGGAAAATACCAAACTTCTTAAAAGTTTGTGTTTGGAACTAAATCAGAAACATTAGAAACCTTAGTTCTCTGAATACATATGCCTGAAAACCTCTGTAGATTATAATTTGGGAGACTAATCTGGAAGCTGATCTTGTTATGACAGTTATGAGAACCAAAAACACAGGTTGCATCTTGTCAAATGTCAGTATTTAATTTGCCTTCAAGTTGGAAGTTCAAAGAACTTCTTTTTTTTTTTTTTTTTTTTAAAGATTTTATTTATTTATTTGACAGAGAGAAATCACAAGCAGATGGAGAGGCAGGCAGAGAGAGAGAGAGAGAGGGAAGCAGGCTCCCTGCTGAGCAGAGAGCCCGATGTGGGACTCGATCCCAGGACCCTGAGATCATGACCCGAGCCGAAGGCAGCGGCTTAACCCACTGAGCCACCCAGGCGCCCTCAAAGAACTTCTGAATTCCACCTGTACAGTTGCCCCCTATGGTTATAGAATTTTAGAACATACCATTCTTTGTCTCTGAACTACACATTTTTGCCAAGGGTCAGATTAGAATAATGTTTCAATTCTTCAGCTATGCATAAAGAAGTGATTCCTAACATTTATCAGCGTTACCAGTATGTTACCACTGGTTAGCATTACTGATTCTGAAACCAAACTGCCTAGATGTAATACCAGCCCTGTCAATGAAAGACTAGCCTTGTGCACTTGAACAAGTCATTTAACCTCAGTATGCCTCTATTTCCCAGTCTGTAATGAGAACTAAGGTTAACATCTACCTGAAGGTTGTTGGGAGGATTGCATGTACTATAAGTAAAGCACGGAGATTGGTTCCTGGTACATACTGAGTGCCATTTAAGAGTTAGTGGCAGTGATTGGGAATAAAGAACATGAATAGAAGAATCAGATCCTCTCAGAAGTTATGGCTGAGTGAAGTAGAAGTGATAGCATGGTAAAAATCATAGGGCTTAGTGTCAGATACACTTAGATACAAATAGTAATTCTGTCCTTTTTGCTTTATAGTTTAAAGCAAGGCACCTAACCTCTCTGAAGCTCAGTTTCTTTTCCATATGAACCAAGAGTCACCATACCTATTCTACAGATTTGTTATGAGGATTAAATTAGAAAATGTACAAACTGCTTGGCCCAGAGTAGATGCTAAAAAATGAGAGTGCTGTCTAATACCCCCCTGCACCCCATTCCACTGTAGAGTGATAAGGGCAGTTTGATTTCCTGTATGCTCTTGTATTCATTTGTTTGCAATTTTAGAGCTTCTAAAATTCTTTCCATTTTAGCAGTGTAAACAGCAGCTGTTTAATTGGATCCGCCTTGAAAAGTGTATTGTCAGCTTTTCTTTGCTGTTTTGGGTTACGCGCTTCATCATTCTGGTAAATTCTACAACAATCAAGATAGTAGACATTATTAATTGGTCATAGAATCAAACTGGACTGTAACCTCACTGTCCTTCACAGTATTCCATGCAGCTAAAATCAGTTCATCAGACTCAATACAGTAGAGAATCCTCTCGGCCTTTAGGGCTTTCTAGAAGAAATGTTCATGAGATAATCAAAATAATACCTGAACTGTCCATTAATCCTGTCTCAAGATGTGGACTTGTCACTTTATGACTACACAGAGTGGTTTTAAAACATTTCCTAATAGATGCTTATCTGTATTACAACATTGTTACATAACGTTAACATCTTTAGGCACCTTCTAGAGGAGGTGCAATAATTATAAGAGTATAATGCAATAACTACAATGCAAAGATTGTAATGCAGTGACCCAACTAAGAGGGTGCATCAGAATCAGCTGGAACGTGATCTTAAAATATTCATACTCTAGGCCTCACCCCAAATGTATCAGATTCATCAGTAGATAGATGTTGATTGACATGTACATTTTGTAACACTACCCCAGATGATCAGAGTTATGCCACTGGTTAAAAACAACTAATACTGTTAAGAGTATAGCAAATCAGGCACCCTCATACTGGTATGATGGTATACTGATACTGCAGAACCATTCTATAGGCTGTGCTGTATCTATTAAAATTTCAAATTTGTCTAATAAGAATACATACCTGCCCAAAGATGTAGTTTCAAGAAAGTTTCCTGTAGACCAGTTCATAATTTCAAACAATTGTGAGCAGCTAAATGATCGTCAGTACACAAATGGTTAAGTACATCGTGGTATAGATAGCACAGTTGTTTATTGTGTTACTATTTAATAAAGTATATATGAAAATTATACATGCTGACATAGAAATATATCTAAGATATATTGTTAAGTTGAACAAGAAAATCACAGAATCAAGTTTATTTTTAAAATTTTATGTGTAACTATATAAAAATTTGGAAGAATACTCATCAAAGTATTTACAGTGGTTATCCATGACAGAAGAATGGGAATGATCAAGAGGGAGGAATAGGCCTTTTTATGTTTGTATTTAAAATATTTGCAATAAGATTTTGTTATTTTTTGTAATAACAGAGAGAACCACTGGACAAAACACGAGTGATTGAAAGGAAGCTTGTATGGAACCTAATTTATATGTGTCAGAACACTGCTTACTTTGCAAATACCAGTTTTACCCTGAGACTTGTCGTTTCTAACTTTGGAAACAGAAAGGAATGCAAAACTATTTTGAACGTTTGCTAAGAGGATAATATTTTGTTACTAAAATTTTAGAAGTAATTGAGGGTTTCAAATAGATAAGTATTTAAGGTAAAAAGCATTTGACTTGTATCAGAATTATATTGGCTACCTGTTTTAAAAATATTTAGTGTTTGTGTATATCTGGATATGAAAACTAGGTACAGGATATTTTAGTGAATTCTTTTTCAGTTGAAAAGCCTGTGAGAATATTAACATTTTTTAATCTCCTCTTTTAAAACTTTAGGCCCGATGAGAGAAAGGGAAAGTTAAGGATGCTGGAGCAGAACAATGGATTTCTCTTTCTCTTTCATGCAAGGGATCATGGGAAACACAATTCAGCAACCACCTCAACTCATTGACTCCGCCAACATCCGTCAGGAGGATGCCTTTGATAACAACAGTGACATTGTTGAAGATGGTGGCCAGACACCATATGAAGCTACCTTGCAGCAAGGCTTTCAGTATCCACCTACAACAGAGGATCTTCCTCCACTCACAAATGGCTATCCCCCATCAATCAGCATGTATGAAACTCAAACCAAATACCAGTCATATAATCAGTATCCCAATGGGTCAGCCAATGGCTTTGGTGCAGTTAGAAACTTTAGCCCCACTGACTATTACCATTCAGAAATTCCAAACACAAGACCACATGAAATTCTGGAAAAACCTTCTCCTCCACAGCCACCACCTCCTCCTTCGGTACCACAAACTGTGATTCCAAAGAAGACTGGCTCACCTGAAATTAAACTAAAAATAACCAAAACTATCCAGAATGGCAGGGAATTGTTTGAGTCTTCCCTTTGTGGAGACCTTTTAAATGAAGTACAGGCAAGTGAGCACACAAAATCAAAGCATGAAAGCAGAAAAGAAAAGAGGAAAAAAAGCAACAAGCATGACTCATCCAGATCTGAAGAGCGCAAGTCACACAAAATCCCCAAATTAGAACCAGAGGAACAAAATGTAAGTTGAAACATATTTTTAAAAATTTTGTAATAATTCAGATTTACTGGAAGTCCAAGAGATATTTTCCCATTTTTATCCCTTCAAATTTAAATATTTCTGATAACTTTCTTTCTCCTAATCCGAAGCAAGGAGCTTGAGATAATCTAATGGGTGCTGAGTAAAATTTTTTGACTAAATGAATGTACATCATTAGAGTGAAGAAATATTTTTAAAACATGGGATACTAATAAGGCTGCTTATGTTTCTTTGTCTAATAGTTTCACTTATTTTTATTTGTTTATAATGAACTCCTGGTTTCTAAAGATGAAGAGGAAAGGCAAAGAGAAGATGGTTAATTATATTGTTTGTTTGTTTGTTTTTATTTAGGCCAACTTTTCCCAGTGTTAATGACTTAATACTCATTACTAGTGTGTTTGCTACAAAATAAACTGAAGTGGGGCACCTGGGTGGTTCAGTGGGTTAAAGCCTCTGCCTTCAGCTCAGATCATGATCCCAGGATCCTGGGATCGAGCCCCATATCAGGCTCTCTGCTCAGCAGGAGCCTGCTCCCTCCTCTCTCTCTCTGCCTGCCTCTCTGCCTACTTGTGATCGCTGTCTGTCAAATAAATTAAAATCTTTTAAAAAATAAATAAATAAACTGAAGTAATAGAGGGACTCTTTTTTTATTAAAACCACTTAGTATTCTATATATTAAAACTTTAGGTGGAATTCTTATGAGTCATCCTTCCTAGGTATGATGCATGCTGCCAAATTTTTTTTAGTATATCTGCGGTTTAGTATGAATTTCCTTATTAACAGGTATGTAACAAAGCAGGTCTAGCTTGAGTGAAGTTTTTAGTTAGTATTCTAATACATGGTGTGCATTGAAGACATTTCCCAGACATTGATGAGGAAGAAATAAGTATTTTGGCAACATTAGTTTGCTTTTATATCTGGTATGCCTGAATAAGTTAATTTGGTATCTTCTGTTTAAAGAAGTGCTTATTTCATACCAACTCACCTTTTCCTTGGTAGCTGGGTTCAGGTACTTCATACAGCTCAAATGTAATCATTTTCTGGAGCAAAAGGCTATACTGATTCTAGACTCTCCCAAGTCTCAGTGTAATATTTCAAACATATTTCAAAATATTTTTCTCATTTTTCTATAGTTTTATTTATTCATTTATTCATTCGTTTATCAATTATTGATTAAGTACGTACTCTGTGCTAGACTCTTTGCTAAGAATAGGAATAAATGAAATTAAAAGTGTCTACTTTCAGTTTGCTTATATTCTAGTAAGAGGAACAAGATAATACACATTATGTACCAATGTATGAACAAAGTTGAGTTTTGGGGAAAAATCCAGGGTTTTTTGTATTGTTTTGTCTCTCTCCCCTTTGTTTCCCTCCCTCCCCCCGTAGCTTTTTCACCTTGCCCCCTTTCTCCCTCTCCCATCCTTCTTTCCCTTTTTCTCTTTGTTACTTTCTCCCTTCCCTCCTCTCTTTTTTTCCAAAGAGAAAAAAAGAGTTCTTGTTAATTGAATTCTGATTAATTAAAATCTATCACACATGGGGGATAGTTACAAATTTAAGCAATGAATGCTGTAACAGTTGTACTCCATTCTGATCCTGGAACTTTAAAGCTAGGGCCTCCAGCTTGTTGTTAGTACCATCCTTCAGTACTGTACTGTACTGTACAGAGGACCAGTGATGTTCACAAACTAATTGGTTTTGTAACCTTATGTTTTTTGTTGTTGTTTTAATTAGGTTTCTTCAATTTGAACAACATTTATTTTGTTTCCCTTAGGACAGTTTCTTGTAAGTGTTCAATTTTTGATACCCTTGTGCCTCCTGCTTGTTACTAAGCGTCCAAGCCCTTACTTGGTGTTAAGCATTGTAGAGGGCTTAGAAATGAAAGAGGAGCTCAAGTGAGAGTCTGCTGATGCCACTGGACAGCTCCCGCCCCAGATGCTTAAAGAAGCATAATGAGAACTGAGTGCTTGGAGAAAAAGTTTGAAACATTTGTCCTTAAGCTGGATTTGCTTTTATATATAATTTTGTTCCTTCAAAGCCCACTCATAGGTTCTTTTTTGAACAAACAATCTCGTTCAAGGTAATAGTTCGTGATTTCTCACTACTTCTTTCTTTCCTTTTCCTTGGTGTTTGATCTTACAAGTATTTCCAATTCTGAGCTGTTTGGCCTTCTAGAGAGTGACTGTTATTTGGAACAACCTAAGTATATCTCTCAACAATAAAATGTGTCCAGACATCTCGGCAGCAAGAGATCTGAGATCACTACTGAAATTGTATATTTTGTAATGCTCGTTTAGCTGTTTTTCCTCCTATCAAATTAGAAACATGTGGAAGTGTTTCTGCATGTCTTCCTCCTTGGCAGGTATCGTGCCTATGGCATGTGAGTGTAGGCCCTATTCAGACATTGGTCTTCCACCAGCACCTCAGTGGGCTTATTCACTAAGACTAGTCTCATTAACTCTTAGTTTGCCATTTTCACTTATAAAAAGCCGAATAGTGGCTTCTGTTCCATCAGCACGAAGTTAGAGCTTATGTTTGTTTCAGAGTATTAGATCTTAAAATTCTTGGAAACTTTTGACATGCAAAATGTTCTTTTTGTACAGATAAACGTTTTAGTGTTTGAGATTATGCACTTAAGCTATGGAGAGTGCTGTGAATTGTATAAGACTGATGATTCATAGACCTGTACCCCTGAAACAAATTATATATTATATGTTAATTGAAAGAAAGGTTATGTACTTAAAGTCATTCAAAAAGTAAAAGAAAAATGCATGAATAATTTATTGCCTTTGAATTTTTTTTCCACCTTAAATGTTGATTTAAGATTTTTTTTTTTTGATTTAAGATTTTTTTTAAATGTACGATTTTGCTTAATGTTTTGAAAATTTTTAGGGATTTGGAATTCTGCCAGGTTTGATGCATGTTATTCTAATAAATCTCTTGCTTTTTTTTTTTTAAGATTTTATTAAAAAAAAAAGATTTTATTTATTTGACAGAGAGAGAGATCACAAGCAGGCAGAGAGACAGGTAGAGAGAGGCGAGGAAGCAGGCTCCTTGCTGAGCAGGGCTCGATTCCAGGACCCTGGGATCATGACCTGAGCCGAAGGCAGAGGCTTAATCCACTGAGGAACCCAGGTGCCCCAGATCTCTTGCGTTTTAATAAAAGCATTAGGGCAAATTTTTTAAAAGGAATATTTTGGATAATGTTATTTCATTTTAGTTGCTGTCTTAAAGTATTTTTTCCTATTAAGAAACTTCTTGTTATTCTTTCTTGGGATATAGGTCTTTCCGTATGGAATCAGCTAAAAAAGTAAAAAAAAATGCTATATACCCATAAAATCAAATATTTAAAACTGAGGAGAGCTAACTCATTGTCATCTTTTTCTCTGACACTCTCTTGCTAAAGCAACGCTGTTAATACCAGAAAAGGTATCTTTTGTCCTTACTTGATTTTAATCTCTTTAAGCTTATCTATCCTTCCAGCAACTAAAGGAAAATGGATGTTATACCCAGAAGTATTTTATCTGTTGGCATTTTCTGACTCATTTTTCTTGACTCCTCAGTATTTGACTTCCATTGACCATGTTGTCTTAAAAACTTCACCCCTTAATTGGTGTTTATGATACTATGTTATCTGTTGGTTTAATCTCCTTACTTTTCTGCTTTCTTTTGAGCTCAAGTCAGTGTCCACTAAATATTTTTCCCACCCAAGCCCCAACCCTGCTTAGCTTCTGAGATCAGATGAAATCAGGCACATTCAGGGTGGTATGGCTATAGACTAAATGCCTCCTAGATATTTCTGTTTTGTTCATGCATTAGCACACTTTACAAGGTGTATTTCCTTTCTATCACTGCATCATCCTTATTTGACTTGTTTTTCTTTCTTTTATTTATATAGTCTTGAAAGCTTAGAATAAATCTTAGGCTTATTTCTCTCCCTTGCCATTGTTTCCCTTTTAAGATGAATCTGTAAACAATTTTAACAGTGTTTTAAGCTAGCCTGAAGCAAAAGCTAGCATTCTGAAACAAACCATTAAAACAATAATAATACATTAAAAAAAGATAAGGTATTTGGGGTTTTTTTACATCTTTTTTTTTTCTTTTTTAAAGATTTTATTTATTTATTTGACAGAGAGAGAGATCACAAGTAGGCAGAGAGAGAGGCAGGGAGAGAGGGAGAAGCAGGTCTCTGCTGAGCAGATAGCCGATGCAGGGCTCGATCCCAGGACCCTGAGATCATGACCTGAGCTGAAGGCAGAGGCCTAACCCACTGAGCCACCCACACGCCCAATTTACATCATTTTTTAAATCTTGAGGTATATTATATTCTAAGAACAACATTATTAATAAAATTATAGGTCTATTTCAAGATTTCTTACTATCTTCTGTAACATTCCACTTAGAAGGTAGAAAACCAGTAAGTTTTTCTCCAAGGAAGGGTGCAAATGGAATGCAGTATTGCATTACTGCATGTACCGAATGCAAACCAGGAGGAAAAGGAAACAATTTATAACCCCCCAACAAAATAAGACATTTGAATAATAAAAAGTTTTGAGGGAAATTCCATCTTTAATCCAGAAAGGGAAAAATGTTAATGGACTTCAGACCAGTTCTTAAAATAATAGTAGGATTCTGTTGTTTGGCAAAGATGAGTCACTCCTTATCTATCTGCCCTCAAATGGAGTTTCGGAGATCCCTTACTCCCAGACATCATGAAGATTGTGCAGAGGAGGATGACTCCCTTTCTTAGCGACGTATTTACTTCCTCAAGTGGCCTTGTCTTCTTGTTGGTAGCTTGAGAATGAGAAGTGGAGGTGAAGGCTTAAACTACTTCTGTAGATTGAAGTGAAGCTACCCAAAGGGCCTGTGCAAATGGGGACAGTATTTCCAGACTGCTTTATTCTTATACCAGCATTTTGGAAAACAGTTTTCATTTGAACTTAGATTTTTCTTTCCTTGCTCAACGAGTGTGTCCTATTAGATTACATAGTCATGATACCACCACAGACAAATCTGACAGTGAATTTTGTGCCCATCAGCAACTTGTCACTACTTTTTTTCCCAAAATACTCTCCATGTAATAGCTAACATGATTTTTAAAAAACATAAATTGGTGTATGCTACTTCTTTACCTCATCCTCTTTGGTGGCTTTTTATTGCCCTTAATATAAAACGCTTGACTATACTTGTAATATAGCCTGCCTCCCCTCTCTCATCTTATAACCTCTCTCTTTGGGTAATTAAGTCAGTTGTAAAGGCCTTCCTGAAATTTCTACTTTTTAAGCCCCAGAAACTTCACACATGCCATGCCTTCTTTCTGGAATGTTCTGCCCATTTTTTAGTAGACTAACTACTCTTCCTCTGACTCTCAGATTATAATGGACTTTCTCAGAGAGGCCTTTTCTGACCTTCATATTTAAAGATACACACTCTGGAGCGCCTGGGTGGTTAGTGGTTAAGTGTCTGCTTTTGGCTTGGGTCAGGATCCCAGGGTCCTGGGATTGAGCCCCATATCGGACTCCCTGCTTGGTGGGAAGCCTGCTTCTCCCTCTCCCACTTCCCCTGCTTGTGTTCCCTTTCTCACTGTGTCTCTCTCTGTCAAATAAATAAATAAAATCTAAAAAAAAAGGGAAAAATAATAAAGATACACACTCCCACATTATTTCTCTTCGTATATTTACATTGTATAAGTGTACGTTTTTAATTGTTTACTGTCTGTCTGTCCTACCCAACTGTAAACTTTCTGAGGTGAATGATCAAATTTATTCGTTTCATCATTGCATACCCACCTACTAGAATAGGGCCTGGAAAGTCATAGGCACTGCTGAATAAGTGATTGCTAATTGGTGTTTAGGTTGTTAGTCTGGCTTCTCATTTCCTAATAGTTACAAACCTTTCTACAATTTTTTATTTAATAAAACTTTGTTTTTGCTGTTTTTGTAACAGTGTCTTCAATTAATTGAAAATTTTAAGTAGCTTCTAGAATTACCCATATTTTAAAATTGGAATTAAGACTTAATTTGATGGGTATATCTCTCTTTATGCCATCTAAATTAAGTTCTGTTCTTTGACAAGTGAAAAGTCTTAAAAAAAATCTTTTAAATTACAAAAGTGATCTGCTTTTTACAGGAAATACATGTAATACAAAAATATAGATCCTTCACCATTTCCCTAACCTCATTCCCCAAAGATAACTACTTTTATCATTCTGGTATAAAATGTATCAAATACCTCTTAAGGCATGTATGGGCTATTTTAAAATAAAAAGTTGGAAGATGTTGATAGACATGTAGATTACTTAACCATCTTCTGCTTAGATGTTCTCTTTTTGTTTTCTGTAATTTCTTAAAATATAATTGCCTAATTGAAGAATGATATATTTTGAATTTTGATAGATACTTCTAAGTACCCTTCCCAAAGGGTTGTAGAAATTAATTTTTAAGTAATATATGTGTGGGTTTTATGATTGGAAAAGTAATGTTTATCATAGACAATTTGACAAATAACAGAAAGGCACATCAAAACAATCACTTTTCCATCACCTGGTAGTATTCTAATTTTTCTTTCTGTACACATTAAAAAAAAATTATTTTGGGGTGCCTAGATGGCTCAGTGGGTTAAGCATCTGCCTTCAACTCAGGTCATGATCCCAGGGTCTTGGGATTGAGCCCTACATTGGGCTCCCTGCTCAGCAGGGAGCCTCTTTCTCCTCTCTCTGTCAAATAAATAAATAAAATTTAAAAAATAAATTTAAAAAATTATTTTTCCAAGATTGGAATCATATTATACAAACTGCTTTGCAGGGGCACCTGGGTGGCTCAGAAGGTTAAGCCTCTGCCTTCGGCTCAGGTCATGATCCCAGGGTCCTGGGATCGAGTCCCGCATCGGGCTCTCTGCTCAGCAGTGAGCCTGCTTCCTCTCTCTCTGCCTGCCTATCTGCCTGCTTGTGATCTCTGTCTGTCAAATAAATAAATAAAATCTTTAAAAAAAAAAAAAACTGCTTTGCAGTTTTTTCTTTTCAAATAACATTATATTGTTATTTTCCTATGTCATTTTATTTATTTATTTTTTTCAAAAGATTTTATTTTTCAGTTATCTTTGCACCCAGTGTGGCACTTAAACTCACAAACCTGAGATCAAGAGTTGCACGCTCTACCATTTAAGCCAGCCAGGCACCCCTCCCATGTCATTTTAAAATGTGTGTTATTTCACTGTCTTGTTATACTATAACTTATTAGGCTAATTTAAATTACTGGACATCTAGATTGTTTTCTAGTATTTGCTCTTATAAATAGGACTAGTGTGCATATCTTTTTGTGTATTTATACCTCTCAATGCTTTTCAGTATACATATACATTTAGAAGTGGATTTGCTGGATCAGAGTCTGTAAATTTAAGGTTTTTCATACATGCCATATTGCTCTCCTGAAAAATTCCAAGTTACATCTTACTAGCCGTCTGAGAGTGCTCATTTTTCTGCACCCTGTTAGGTTAAAAAACAATAGCAACAACAATCAACACATAAGTTTTAAAAAGTAATAAGAAATGAGAGATACAGCTATGGTGTGGAATGGAACATGAATTTAAGACATAGCATCATGTACTGCAGCAGTTGTGTTCTTATTACCTACGTTATTCAATTAATAAATGTCCTTTATTCTCTTTCCTATTTAGTTTTGATTCTTTTTGTGTATGTCACTGTTCTTTGGTTGGCTGCCATTTTCTTCTTTTTATCTATACCTTTTCACCTAGAGACCAAATGAGAGGGTTGACACTGTGTCCGAAAAACCAAGAGAAGAGCCAGTACTAAAAGAGGACCCCCCGGTGAGTTGCCATATTGAATACTGTCTAACCAGGGATGGGGTAAGGAGGTAAAGCAGAGGGGTTATATTGTAACACATACCATACGTATTATTACAGTTCCATACTTCTGGATTTCAGAAACTATACTGAAATAAATCTTGGAGCTGGTTTAAGAGGTAGATACTTTCAGTGAATTATTTTTCTTTTCAAAACTATGACCACTTTTTCTTATTGAAATATAATTGACATATATCATTATATTAGTTTCGGGTGTACAAAATACCGATTTGATATGTATATGCATTGCAAAATGTCCGCTGAAGTAAGTGTAGTTACTGTCTGTCACCATACAAAATTACAAAAATATTTTTATGACCTTTTTTTTTTTTAAGATTTTTTATTTATTTATTTGACAGAGAGAGATGACAAGCAGGCAGAGAGGCAGGCAGAGAGAGGGGAGGAAGCAGGCTCCCCGCTGAGCAGAGAGCCCGATGCGGGGCTCGATCCCAGGACCCTGGGATCATGACCCGAGCCGAAGGCAGCAGCTTAACCCACTGAGCCACCCAGGCGCCCGACCATTTTTTAATGGATTATGTGAATTCTCAAGATGCCTTATCAGTAATAAGACATCAGAAATATCAGTCCTGGGCGCCTGGGTGGCTCAGTGGGTTAAGCCGCTGCCTTCGGCTCAGGTCATGATCTCAGGGTCCTGGGATCGAGTCCCGCATCGGGCTCTCTGCTCAGCGGGGAGCCTGCTTCCCTCTCTCTCTCTCTGTCTGCCTCTCCATCTACTTGTGATTTCTCTGTCAAATAAATAAATAAAATCTTTAAAAAAAAAAATTTTTAAAAAAGAAATATCGGTCCTATTTTCAGTATTTGGAGTGGGGCTTATTATTTTCTTCCTCTTCCTTTTTGCTAGTTATGGTTAAGTATTAGGGCAAGTATAATTGAAGATAAATTTTACATGGTGAGCATGTTTAATTTACTTTGTTCATAGTTTCTTTCTTTTCTTTTTTTAAAATTTTCTCTGCTGACGAAGTTTTATGACCTTTTCCTATAGGTTCAGCCAATATTATCTTCTGTTCCAACAACAGAAGCGTCGGCTGGTGTTAAGTTCCAGGTTGGCGATCTTGTTTGGTCTAAGGTGGGAACCTATCCTTGGTGGCCTTGCATGGTTTCAAGTGATCCCCAGCTTGAGGTTCATACCAAAATTAACACAAGAGGTAAGTAAAGGCACAAATAGATATTAAAGGTTAGGGGAAAAATTGAATATTAAATGTTGTATATGACTGTAAGGATATGCACATAAGGGGCACGCTGTTAGCTCAACTAGTTATGCATGTAACTCTTCGTTTCAGCTCAGGGTCTCATGGGTCATGGGACTGAGGCTGCCTTAGGTGCGTGTTTAATGGGGAGTCTGCTTGAGGGTTCGCTCCCTCTGCCCTTCCCCCCACTCATGCTCCCTCTCTCTCTCTCTCTAAGGTAAATAAATAAATCTTAAAAAAAAAAGAATATCATATAATCTGACACCAGAAGATATCAGTTTTTAATAACCAGTGCTTTAGTCATGGTCATCTTAATGGGCAGAAAGTCTCTACAACTGATAATGGTCCTTGTTTTCCCTTATAACACCCTACATCTGTGGGGCGCCTGGGTGGCTCAGTGAGGTAAAGCCTCTGCCTTCGGCTCAGGTCATGATCTCAAGGTCTTGGGATCCAGCCCCACATCGGACTCTCTGCTCAGCAGGGAGCCTGCTTCCTCCGCTCTCTGCCTGCCTCTCTGCCTACTTGTGATCTCTCTCTGTCAAATAAATAAATAAAAAATCTTAAAAAAAACAATACCCTACATTTGTTTTATAGTTTCTTCTATACTTCTTTAAAAACCTTTATCTGACTGACATCTCATGTGAATTCCAAAAGAGAGAAAGCAGTTGGGTAAATAATAAGATGTCTTATAGAGCTTAGTAGGCATTTGGGCCATGCTTTTGTTTTACATGTTATTTCATCATTGACTCCTTTGAGTAGTAATTTTTTACCCACACAAGTGCTTTTCATCCTGATAAAATTTTCAAGATGCTTTTTCCCTCCACTCCGTTTTTGAATCTGCAAATTTGCTGAGACATCTTTATACATTCAATACGACATAGACGTACGACTTGAATCTATAGAATCCTACCTTAGGAATATTAATAAATGTTGAGGAAGGATGTTTTCTAACTATTCTCTATTCTTTTCCATGGGTTATCTAAAACATGTGTATTAGATTTCTGATATTCTAGCATTTGGAAAGGACTTGCTTAGTTAGGGGAAGGTTTGAGCTTGGAATTTATTTCTGGATATTTGCTTCATGAACTTACCTGTTATGTGTTTAATTTCTTCTTGTTTGTGACAACTTTGTGCCTATTTCTTTTTTCTTTTACTTTAAACTTTCTGTCTTGCTCCCTGTTCACTGTTAGGAAGAAAAAAAGTGTCTACATAAGTCTTGCAAGTCAGATTTGTGACAGAATCAGCCATATCTGTAACTTTTGTGCTTCATAGCCAGTAATATGCCCTGGTATAGAAAGCAATTATCTGTCATTATACCCTGCTGATTCAAGATTGGGTAACTGGAAACATCAGTGGGGCAGAAGTGAAAACAACAACAACAAAAACCCAGCATTGTTGAATATCAACTTTCGTGCAAGGCACTGTATTAAGCAATTCTCTTATATATTTTATCTTATATATCTGAATTAAGCAATTCTCTTACATATTTTATCTTATATATCTTATATATGCAGTCCACATAGCAGCAACACTACAAAGTAGGTAGTATTATTATCTTTATGTTTTGAATAAGTAAATAGTTTCAGAGAGACCTTATTCCATAACCCCCACTCTTAAACATACTATATATTAAAAAGAAAACAATGAATTCACCTAGTTATAATTTACCAAGGCTGGGGGAAGGCAGTCCTAGTTGTTTGATTTATTACTTATTATTAAGGGTGTTGGATTCAGTAACCTCTGAAGTATCTTGCAGGTTTAATAATCTATGATTCTATGAGTGGGAGATTTTCCAAAGGATCAAGCCTTATTTAATTTTAATTCCAGGTAACATACAGTGTTCTTTCAGTTTCAGCTGTATAATGTAGTAATTCAGCACTTCCATACATCACCCTGTGCTCATCACAAGGGCACTCCTTAATCCGCATCACCTATTTAACCCATTCCCCCACCTACCTCCCCTCTGGTAACCATCAGTCTGTTTTCTATCATTAAGAGTTTGTCTCTCTCTTATTTCTTCCCTTTGCTTGTTTTGTTTGTTAAATTCCATGTATGAGTGAAATCATATGATATCTAACTGACTTAGCATTATACTCTCTAGCTCTGTCCGTGTTGTTGCAAATGGCAAGATTTCATTCTTTTTATGGCTGAGTAATATTCCCTGTGTGTGTGCGTGTGTGCGTGTGTGTGTGTGTGTGTATCACATCTTCTTTATTTACTAGTTTGATAGGACACTTGGGCTGCTTCCGTATCTTGGCTATCGTAAACAATGCTGCTATAAACATAAGGGTACATGTATCCTTTTACATTAGTATTTTTGTATTCTTTGGGTAAATACCCAGTAGTGCAATTGCTGGATTGTAAGGTAGTTCTGTTTTTAACTTTTTGAGGATACTCCATACTGTTTTCCATAGTGGCTGCACCCGTTTGCATGCCCACCAGCAGTGTAATCCCACATCCTCGTCAACACCTATTGTTCCTATATTGTTAATTTTAGACATTCTGATAGGTGTTATAGTTTTGATTTGCATTTTCCTGGTGGTCAGTGATGATGAGCATCTTTTCAGGTGTCTGTTAGGGCAAAGCCTTCTTTAATAAAATAATCCATGTACCTATCTGGGTCTCTACAGCAATCTGAGGTATTCTATCATGTGAGAGTTGTGGCTCTTCAATTCTCTCTCCTTAGAAAAGCGTGATTTTTAGATTATATAATTTCACATTTAATTACTACATGAAAACCTAATTACAGCTTTTTTGGGTGGAAGTGAGAGCACAATTTGTGCTGCATCTGTATTTCAAAGAAAGTATTTAAATTTAGGAATTAATCTAATCAAATCAAGTCATGATCTTAGGGTTGTGAGATTGAGCCCTGTGTCGGGCTCTGTGCTGGGGATGCAGTCTGGTTAAGATTCTCTCTCTGCTCTGTGCTCACACTTGCTCTCTCTTCCTCTAAAAAAGAAATATTTGAGAGTCATTATTTTTCTTCATGTATATTGTAATTAATAGATAGGATAGTAAAGATTTTTACTGAAAGTTTTAAATGATATCATTATACCTAATGAAATTTTTATTTTTTATTTATTTTATTTAAGCTCAATTGATTAAGATAGTGTATTACTAGTTTCAGAGGTTGAGTTCAGTGACTCGTCAGTTGCATATAACACCCAGTGTTCATTATACCCCTTGTTCTCCTTAATGTCTATCACCCAGTTACCCCATCTCCCTCCTCCCTCTCCTCTTGCAACCCTCAGTCTGTTTCTTATGGTTTTCTTAAAGTTTGGCTCCCTCTCTGATTTCATCTTGTTTTATTTTTCCCTCCCTTTCCTTATGCTCCCTGTTTTGTTTCTTAGATTCACATATGAGTTAAATCATACAATTGTCTTTCTCTGATTGACTTAATTTGCTTAGCTTAATACTCTCTAGTTCCATCCACATCATTACAAATGGCAAGACTTCATTTTTTGATGACTGAGTAATATTCCACTATGTGTGTATGTGTGTGTGCATGTGTATACCACATCTTCTTTACCTATTGTCACTTCTTTTTTTTTTTTTTTTAAGATTTTATTTATTTGACAGAGAGCGATCACAAGTAGGCAGAGAGGCACTCAGAGAGAGAGGGGGGAAGCAGGCTCCTGCTGAGCAGAGAGCGTGGCGTGGACCTCAATCCCAGGACCCTGGGATCACGACCCGAGCCGAAGGCAGAGGCTTAATCCACTGAGCCACTCAGGCGCCCCCTCTTGGAACTTCTATTCCTAATGTTTTTTTTTTTTTTAAAGTTTGAAACTAGATGGTTTTACCTTCATATTATTTTTCTTAAATAAAAACATTTCTGGGGCACCCAGGTGGCTCAGTCATTTGAGCATCTGACTGGAGATTTCAGCTCCGGTCATAATCCTCAGGGTCATGGGATTAAGCCCCCTGGAGGGCTCCACACTCAGCTAGGCATCTGCTTGAGATTTTCTACCTCTGTCCCTCCCCCACTTATGTACATACATGTACGGGCTCTCTCTCCCGCTCTCTTTCTAAAATAAATAAATAAAAAAAAATTTTTTTTAAGATTTTATTTATTTGACAGAGAGAAATCACAAGTAAATGGATAGGCAGGCAGAGAGAGAGAGAGAGAGAGGGAAGCCGGCTCCCTGCCGAGCAGAGAGCCCGATGCCGGACTCGATCCCAGGACCCTGAGATCATGACCTGAGCCGAAGGCAGTGGCTTAACCCACTGAGCCACCCAGGCACCCCTAAATAAATAAATTTTTAAAGAAAATATTTCCTCTGCATTTTTCTTTTGGAATTCAGCCTATTATTCAAAGACAGATTTGCCTACTTCTCATTTTTTCAGGTCTTTAGGTTTTTATTTGATTCATATTCTTTGGCCAGCAGGAAATAAAGTGATAATAACAAAGAGGCAGATTGTTTGATTTGTTTCATCTGTACTAATGATGTAATAGAGGAAGAAGTTGAAAATAAAGATTAAAATGAGATTGCATCATCTGTGTTTTTGTTTTCATGTTTTTAACTATAATTTTAACTCTGATTCTGAATAACTAACTGATTTTGAAAACAGATTATGCCCTATGTTCTTTTAACCTTGTTACCTGTAACCTGTACCCACTGCCCTATTTTCCAAACTCACATATGCTATATATATATATATATATATGTATGCTATATGTATGCTATATATATAGAGAGAGAAAGAGATTTTATTTATTTACTTGACGGAAGGAGACACAGTGAGAGAGGAAACACAAGCAGGGGAAGTGGGAGAGGGAGAAGCAGGCTTCCCACCGAGCAGAGAGCCCAATGGGGGGCTCAATCCTGGGACCCTGGGATCATGACCTGAGCTGAAGGCAGACGCTTCAAGACTGAGCCACCTAGGCGCCCCTTCTTTTTTTGTCTCTAAAAACCCTTGGACTTTTGATAAACCTTCTTTGATTAATTATATTTAAATTTGTGCTTAGCTCTTCCTTCTCAGATTATATGGAAATTGAATTGTGAGTGTATTTCTCTCTTATAGGCTATTTTAATCTGGTTTCAAAATACTTTTTAGGTAATCTCCCATTAATGTCTAACAAAATTTTAAAAATTTCAAATGCAAGATACAGTCGATTTCAGATAACTGAGTTCAACTTAAGCTTATACCTGTATTTTTCTAGTCAAGATCTGCTTATTATTTTTCTCTGCCTACCTGAATTGGATTCACTAAGACCAGTTATACAGTACTCTATTAACCTGAGACATTTTCTGTAGAGTTATGTTTTTCAAACTTTGTATGGAAAAAACCAGTTTTTGTTTGTTTCTTAAAACAAATGGACCAATGCTTACGTAAAATACATTAAAAGTAACTATTACAAAAAGGAAAGGCCCCTACCCCCCAGCAAAAAAATATAGTATAAGATCCCTGGTCATGTGCCTAAATGTCATGACAACGTCAAATTATCATAGTTTCTAAATGCTTACTCTTCTGTGTTTATTTTGTCACAGACTGGCTTGTTCTGGGAACCACACTTGGAGAGTAGCACTGTTCTAGAACAGCAGTTCTCAGATTTTTTGGTCCCATCACCCCTTACACTCTTACAGTTTGATGACTCTAAAAATCTTTTGTTTACATGGGTTGTATCTATTACTATTTATTTTAATTTGGAAATTAAAGCTAAGAAAATTTAAAAATAAATTAGTAAATTAAAAATTTACTAATTCATTTAAAAATTATTATATGTTGTCATTGTATTTTTATGAAAAATACTTTCTCAAAAATATTGAGAGAGTAATATTTTACATCATTGCAAATCTCTTTAATGACTGGCTAGATACTAGATTCTTGTATCTGCTTCTACATTCAATCTGTTAAAATTTCTTATTTTGGTTTAACTATATGAAGATAATCTGACCTCAGACAGATGAGTAGTTGAAAAGGGATACTGTATTTTAATAAACTTTTTAGGTAATGTGTATATATTTCTTTGATATGTACACCAAAACTCAACAAGTGGTGGGTTAGTTGGAATATGGAATCTGAAATCATATCCATAACCTTTTTGTACTTTGTTACATTGGACTCCTTTGGTTCTGTCTTGCACTTTGAATGAATCTTTTACCTTTCATGATTTGATAACTTTACATATTGGCCATTTAAAAAATAGTGGTTTGGGGTACCTGGGTGGCTCAGTTGGTTAATTGTCTGACTTTCGCTCAGGTCATAATCTTGGGGTCCTGGGATTGACCCCTGCCTTCCCATGGGCTTCTGCACTAAGCACAGAGTATGTTTGTCTCCCCTCCCCCTCTACTCCCTCCCCCCATGCAGTCCCACTCTCTTTTCTCTTTCCCTCTCTCAAATAAATAAATAAATAAATAAATAAAACTTTAAAAATTTTTTTAAAAATAAAAAATACTGGCTTTAATAAGTGAGATGTATCTTCCAAATGTTGACACATTCTTCTATAGATCTTTTTTCTTTAGATTGAGAGTGTGCATAGGAGCCACGGGGAGGAGGAGAGGAAGAGATAATCTTAATCAAGGCTCTGATCTCACCATCCTGAGATCATGACATGACCTTAGCTGAAATCAAGAGTTGGGTACTTAATCGACTGGCCACCTGGGGGGGGCCCATCCCCCCCCGTTTATATTTATATATATATGTGTGTGTGTATATATACATATATATATATATATATATATTTAGATTTTATTTATTTATTTGACAGAGATACAGTGAGAGAGAGAACATAAGCAGGGGGAGTGGGAGAGAGAGAAGCAGGCTTCCTGCCAAGCAGTGAGCCTGATGCAGGGCTCAATCCCAGAATCCTGGGATCATGACCTGAACCAAAGGCAGATGCTTGACGACTAAGCCACCCAGGCGCCCCTTTTATAGATATTTTTAAAATTACATTAGTTTGTATGACCAGTTATTTCATCAGAAAATTCTTTGATTATTGAGAAGTTGGAAGACCCAGGTTTTCCAAAATTCTAATATTTGCTTGAAAGATCAAATTTTGTCATTGGCAACAAATACTGTCAGTTGATTTCATTGAAATAGCAAACTTGCTTTGTTCGTTTTAAAGGAAATACCTGCCAAATGCTCAAGTTCAAGTAACCATAGTTTTTCTGTCAGTCGTTCTTTCCAGTAAAAATGATGAAAAAGTGACCAGTGATCTTGCAGCTCAATCAGTCATACAAGTACTTTTCCTCAAGATAACTGTCACCCTTCAGTAAACAAAAGTGCTTTATGCATACCTCCCATTTCAACATGCAGAATATTAAAAAGATAGTGTCCAGAGGTTGAAATTTAGTGAAATTAATCATTTTACCACTTCATCAAGGACATTAAATAAAAGCAGCTTTTTGTTTTAACTGCCAGTGTGTGGTTGTATAAGATCCCTGATCATGTGCCTAATGTCATGATAATGTCAAATTATCATAGTTTCTAAATGCTTACTCTTCTCTGTAACTAGAATGTGAGACTAGTATAGTTTGGTGTCGCTCACTGTCTTTATTTGTGCTAACATCCCAGCAGTCTTACCATTGTTCTTGCAGTATTAAGTGCAAATGCTACCACACTGAAAAGACAGTAGCATCTTGGTATTATTGTGAAGACAGTTTTGACCTCACAGGATCCCTGAAAGAGTCAATGGCCTCTTCTCCACCCTTGAGGCTGTATAGCCCACTTTTATACAGTCAGAAAAGCAATTTGACTAGCACGTTTAAAGTCCAAGAAAATATGTTATAAATATTTTTTAAAGATTATATTTGAGAGAGAGGGAGCACAGACACGAGCACCCATGAGCTAGGGAGCAGGGGTGAGGGGTGGGTGGGCAGAGAGAGAGAAGCAGACTCCTTGCTGAACAAGGGCTTGATCCCAGGACTCTGAGGCCAAAGGTAGACACTTAACCGATTAAGCCACCCAGACTCCCCTGTTACACACTTTTTGAAGAAAAAATTATTTATTCCCAGATTTGTTTATAAAAAGGTTTGAGACAAGGAAAAATAAGTTGTGTAGCCAAGGTAACAAATCTGATAATTAGCAGAATTTCTGATTTTCTTTCTCTTAAAACTTGCTGGACAAATTTTAATCATTTGCGAGTGATTTTTTTTACAGTAACTATTAGTTGTGTAATTGGCAGGTGTTGGATTATGTCTTTGGACAATCCAAAGCGTACGAGTTTTAATAGGAGTGATGCCAGGGAAGCTGGCATAGGTTCATCTTTTTGGCAGAGTATATGTGAATGCTTATGTTCTGAAATGGTTAATAAGAATTTTTGCTTTCAGGTGCCCGGGAATATCACGTCCAGTTTTTTAGCAACCAGCCGGAGAGGGCATGGGTTCATGAAAAGCGAGTACGAGAGTACAAAGGTCATAAACAGTATGAAGAATTATTGGCTGAAGCAACCAAACAAGCCAGCAATCACTCTGAGAAACAAAAGGTATCTGACAGCATACTAACATTACCAATTGAATATGGTTTTTAGAGGACTTAATTTAATACAAGTTTCCATACTTGAATTTAGAGAGTTGCTAGAATGATGTTATTTTAACCTAAGTTCAGCTGTATGTATGTATGTATTTATTTATTTAAAAGATTTTATTTATTTATTTGACAGAAAGAGAGATCACAAGTAGGCAGAGAGGCAGACAGAGAGAGGGGGAAGCAGGGTCTCTGCTGAGCAGAAAGCCCGATGCGGGGCTCCATCCCAGGACCCTGGGATCATGACCTGAGCTGAAGGCAGAGTCTTTAAGCCACTGAGCCACCCAGACGCCCCCCTAAGTTAAGTTTTAATAATGTATTGTATGCCAGTAGGTTTTGTATTTCATATAAACAACATTAAAATACTATTAAAAACTTGAACTCTGCTTAATACAGTATTGGATTCTATTTTTGAATTGAATTAGTGTTAGTATACATAAGACTAGTAGCTGCTAGTGAAACGCGGATTTTGCTAGGGAGTTCTATTCTTTCTCCTATTTCATTATCTTTATATGATTCCCTTTATTCTTATCTAGTAAAATTTGTTTTGTGAAAGTGAAGTTTCTAAAATATTTAATGAGCACCTAATATGAGACAGGCACTGTTTTAAGCATTTTGTGTATATTAATTCATTTAATCTTTATAACAACTTAAGTGGGATAGATGCCATTATTCCTTTTTCTGCAGATGAAACAAGGCACAGACAGCTTAAGTAACTTGTTCAACCAAGGATACACTTAGTGATGGAACCAAGAAATATGTTTGTGGTGGGGGATATTTTAGAATTATGACAGCAACTCCTGATTACCTATCTGGTTGACATTTTTAAACTTAACTAATTTTAGGGTGGTCTCTTGTGATTCAGAAATTTGTCATATTTTTACTCTTTAAAAGCTAAATTTGATCACACAGGATTTTGATTAATTTTATCAGACAACATTTTACAGATTTATAAATCAGCATTTCACATATACCATCTCTTCTCATAGTTTCATTAGCTAATTTTGGGCTACCTCAGTCTAACGCCCTAGATAATTCCTGATGGCTTTGGTCATCTTGCATACTTTCATTCAAAGTTTTCTTACCTGTCTTGGCAACTCAAAGTCTTCTGAGCAACAGTGAAGGAGACCTATGGAAACTGGTTCGGGTTTATTTTTTCTCTCATATATTCTTTCTTTCCAGTGTCTTATCAACTTTCATTTGTTCCTCTGGGCTCTCTTCTTTCTCTGCATTCTGTTCCTCTTTGCATTATGGTACAAACTACCAGCACAACTTCAAATACTGACTTCGCCATTTGCTTTGTTATGATCTCTGTAGTACCCCAGAGTCTTAGGGTGTCATTTTTAATGTTAGTGTTTCATTGACCACTGAAAGTAATCGTTCTGCAATCTCTCCTCCCTTTCCCTCATTGCTAGCTTTTTATGAATGTAATGTGAGAAGGGATGGCTCCCTCTTTGAGGAACTTATCCAGAAGAGTGGTCAACAGAAAAGGAAATATGAAAGAGAGTAGACCTGCATGTCATCTGATAGTAATACTGACTTATCAAAGTTAGGGAGTTAGAACATTTCATGTATTTGACTGAAGAACCTGAATATATTGATTTATGTTACCTGGAAAGATGTCAGGATCACGTGGGAAATACATATTTGTATAAATGTACCAATTAGATTGAAATGTATCCCATAATACCTGTCTTTTATCTGCCTGGGTCTTTTTTTAGATTCGGAAACCCCGACCTCAGAGAGAACGTGCTCAGTGGGACATTGGTATTGCCCATGCAGAGAAGGCACTAAAAATGACTCGAGAGGAAAGAATAGAACAGTATACTTTTATCTATATTGATAAACAGCCTGAGGAGGCTTTGTCCCAAACAAAGAAGAATGTTGCCTCCAAAGCTGAAGTTAAGAAAACCCGAAGACCAAGGTCAGTGCTGAATACTCAGCCGGAACACCCCAATGCGGGTGAAGTGGCCTCCTCACTCTCAAGTACTGAAATTCGGAGACAGAGCCAGAGGCGGCACACTAGCGTGGAAGAGGAAGAACCACCTCCTGTTAAAATAGCCTGGAAAACGGCCGCCGCGAGGAAATCTTTACCAGCTTCCATTACAATGCACAAAGGGAGCCTGGATTTGCAGAAGTGTAACATGTCTCCAGTTGTGAAGATTGAACAAGTGTTTGCTCTTCAGAATGCTACAGGAGATGGGAAATTTATCGATCAGTTTGTTTATTCGACAAAGGTACCTCCTTTCTTCATGGGTGTTTTGGGGGAATATTAATAAGTCTTCAACCTTGGTATTTAAAAAGAAACCTCATAAACAACACAAGGTCATATTTTAAATGCCCTTTTACCGCTGCATTTGAAATGTACGGTTAGTTTACTGTGTCTAAGAGGGCAAAAAAGGTAGAAAGACTGTGTTTTCCTCCGTTTTCCCCCCTCTTTTGTAAGATCCCATCTGTACTAGATTAATCTTGAGCTGTGCAGCCAAAATTGAGCTTAGCTCCCTAAAGTTGTGCAAAAAACCTTTGCGCTTTGCCTGTTTCTAGTTTGTATAGTTAGTTTTTCTTAGCCACAAAGTGTGCTGCTTATTACATTATTTTTCTCAGTTATCTGAATTTACCACTGTAATAATTATACCTGTTAATCTGTTTGGTTGCACCAGCAATTTTGTTAGGCTCATGTTGGCTTGGGAGAGCTAATGCATTTTAGAGAAATTCCAGAACTGTGTTTGTTCTGTAACAATTAACTGTGGTGATAGCGTAGGTAATGGGTAAAAATACCTCTTCAAATTGAATACCTCCATTAGCCAGCTCAGAACCTCCATTTAGGACACTTGTATTTTAGCTTTTAGACTTTAAAATTGTGTGATAACATTTGTAATGTTTATTCCGTATACCTCTTCACTATCCTCCAAACCCTTACCACAGTTGTAGGCTTGTGAATTCAATTTAGTGGCACCTCATGGGTGTGTCCTTTTTTCCTCTGCTTATGCACCTGAAAATAATTAAATATAAGTATGCCTCATCAGTGCTATATTTTTCCAAGTTTTTATCTAAATTCCAGGTATGTAACATACAGTGTAATATTAGTTTCAGATGTAGAATTTAGTGATTGAACACTGACATATGACACCCGGTGCTCAAGTGATAATATTTTACTAGAGAGAACTATAAGGATTCTCTGTTAATTTGTTTCTGACTGTAGGTTCAACTAATTTCAGTAAGACTAAACTACTTGGAAAGACTTAAGTTACAGTCTCCACTTGGTTCTGTTGACAGCTTGGAATAGCAAAGGAATACCTTGCTACTTATTTATTTTTTTGTTTTTTAAAGATTTTACTTATTTATTTGACAGACAGAGATCACAAGTAGGCAGAGAGGCAGGCAGAGAGGGAGGAGGAAGCAGGCTCCCTGCTGAGCAGAGAGCCCGATGCGGGGGCTCGATCCCAGGACCCTGAGATCATGACTCGAGCCGAAGGCAACGGCTTAACCCACTGAGCCACCCAGGCGCCCCCTTGCTACTTATTTTTAATGCAAATTGGCTTTATTCTCGAAGCTAGTTTTTATCTGCATTTGGATATACAAATCAAACTTTGTCACCGTGCTCCAAAGAGTGCTATTTAAATGAAATTGGGGATAAAGTTTTCTTTTTATTTATTTATTTATTTATTTATTCATTTATTTAAGTTTCTAAAAAAGAGTTATTTATTAGAGAGAGAGCACTCCCCACACATGAGGGGTCCCCAGGCAGGGGCAGAGGAGAGGGAGAATCTCAGGCAGACTCTCCACCTAGTGTAGGGGGACGGTGGGGGACTCAGTCTCATGACCCTGAGATCATGACCTGAGCCAAAATCAAGAGTTGGAGGCTTAACTGCCTGAGCCACCCATGCATCCCCAAACTGATCTTTTTAAAATGAAGACCTTAAAAATGCATATATTTGCAAACCACTCCTTTATTTCATTGTGTTAAAATACCTAAAATGAGACAGAGCTGTAATTATAGCTGCCTTCTATCTGCTCCAAATTGCTTATTGGGTACACATTTTGGTTATCATGAATGTCAGATTTCTGTATCTAAGGATATTCTTGTCTTTTTTTTTTTTTTTTTTTTTAGATTTTATTTCTTTATTTGACAGCTATAGAGAGAGCACAGGTAGGCAGAGTAGCAGCCAGAGCACAAGTAGACAGAGAAGCAGGCTCTCCGCTGAGCAGGGAGTCTGATGCGGGGCTCAGTTCTAGGACCCCAGGATCATGACTTGAGCCAAAGGCAGCTGCTTTAACTGACTGAGCTGCCCAGGCGCCCCTATATTCTTGTCTTTTGAGACATGTTGACATTTTCAATTGGAGAAAGACAACTATCATATGATCTCCCTGATATCAGGAAGTGGAGATGCAACATGGGGAATTTGGGGGGGGGGTAGGAAAAGAATAAATGAAACAACATGGGATCGGGAGGGAGACAAACCATAAGAGACTCTTAATCTCACAAAACAAACTGAGGGTTGCAGGGGGGGGGGGCGGGGGGGTAGGGAGAGGATGGTGGGGTTATGAACACTGAGGAGGGCATGTGCTATGATGAGTGCTGTGAAGTGTGTAAACCTGGCGATTCACAGACTTGTACCCCTGGGGCTAATAATACATTATATGTTTATAAAAAAAATTATTTTAAAAAATCTTAAAAAAAAAATAAAAGACATGCTGACATTTTGATCTGTGTAGTAAGGTACTTAACCAAATGAAAATGACTCAAGTTATTTTCCTGTGATGAGGTAAGGGGAAAGACTATTCAGACAAGAAAACATTTTGGTTTTGACAGAAAACTAGGTGATACAGGTTCAGTTTTTAGTGATATGCCTCATGTGGAATCATTTTTTTTTCCTCACATAATCTCATTATACATTTTAGAATACATCCTGATGATTTAATAAAATTGCTCTGGTAATGGCAAAGATGATAAATTAACTACAGTCAAAGAGTGTGTAAAATTCAAGCAAGTCATGACCATCTTGGGCTGTCTTTGTAAGCCAATTAATGCCATTTGCCTGGTGATCACCTATTTTTAATTTGCCTTATTTTAAAGGGAATTGGTAACAAAACGGAAATAAGTGTCAGGGGACAGGAAAGACTTATAATTTCTACACCAAACCAGAGAAATGAAAAGGCGACTCAGAATATATCATCTCCTGAAGCAACATCTGGTCCTACAGGTGGGTAAGGAATGAAGAGTATATAGATCCATTTTAAGAGGTCATAGTTCTGTTTTGCTATAACATGGTAGCTGCGTTCCTAAGAAACTTTTAGTTATCAAAATCAGATTATATTTAAAAAAAATTAAGTTATGAAAGCATTTATTTCAATAGGGAAGAATAGGGGCTAGGGAGTTTTATTCATAGTAAGTTATTTTTCCTACAGGAGTTTAAGTTAATAAGAAGGCTCTGTAATTAAAAGAGTATAGTTAAGAAATCTGTACACAGCTGAGTAAATGCACCATCTGGTTATCTCTCTTTGCATGAAAATGACAGCTTTACTTTTCTAGCACTATTAACACCTTCTTACCATTTCATTCTTAATCTTTAATTAGAAACTAATTGACAGATGCCCATGCTTTTTTTTTATTATTTTTAGGTGTAGTAGATGTTAGTAAGTAGGGGACTAGGGCCTAACTCTCCTATTATAATTCTGTTCTCTGATTAACAGATACCACGAATAGAAAATCAAACCGTATTATTCTTGTTTAAAAGAGAAATGCCTAGATTTAGTAAGGTTGTACCTTTGGAATGGTCAAAGTAATTTTTTTTAAGGGACTGACATACTAAGTATCTTATTTTTAACTGAGTTTCTGGTTGGTTTGTTTTATATAACAGTATTACTGCTTCCTACAGCCATCAAGAAAAGAGTTAGATTGTCAACTGGTTTGGTCATTTAGAATCTTGGTTTAGGAGAAAGGACTTTGTTTCACCTTATTCTTTTAAAAAAAAATCTGGAATCAAATCAAAGGACCAAATAATTTTCTAGAAGGAATAAAATCTTGAGAATTGAGGTAGTAGCCTTGAATCAGTACTAACTCAGGCACAATCATGACTGAGTGGCACAAAGGGGCAAATAGTTTCATAAGGGAAACTTTGAGTAAGATTCTTACCATTTTAAGAGCTAAAATAAAAGCAGTCATTGTTCAGGAAAGAATTTGGGCTAGCTTTTCTTTAGAAAAAAAAAAAGGTGAAGAGGTGCTACAAGATAGGGAGAGGTGATAGAAGGGGAGATGGGGGCATATATTGGATGGGACATGCAAAACATTATGCCTTTATCCAAATTTGAACTGGGAAGGGAAGCTGCGTTAAAGTAAGGAGAGAGTAGCAAAGTCCAGAACCAGATTTGCAACTTGTATCATTTCACAATACTGTATAAAAAAATGAAATTATGACGTTAAAGAAATGAGTAAGTGGACTTAAAAGATTTTGCATTAATTAACCATAATTGAAAACATCTGTTCCTTCTTTGAAGATTTAAAAAATTTTTTGTTCTCATCTCTCCATAGTCAGGTACATCAATTTTGTTATCTTTCTTTACACTAAACTGTTGTAATTTGTCTGGTTTAAGTGTTATACTTAGCGTAGGGGGATCTCTATTTAAATATCTACATTCTCCTATTTAGGGAGAAAGTAAACTCTCCATATTAGATTGATCTTAAATATTACACTTTTGGGGGCACCTGGGTGGCTCAGTGGGTTAAGCCTCTGCCTTCGGCTCAGGTCGTGATCCCGGGATCCTGGGATCGAGCCCCACATCGGGCTCTCTGCTCAGCAGGGAGCCTGCTTCCCCCTCTCTTTGTCTGTTGCTCTGCCTACTTGTGGTCTCTCTCTGTCAAATGAATAAATAAAATCTTTTTTAAAAAAGTGTAATTACACTTTTTAAAAAAAGATTTTATTTATTTATTTGACAGCGAGAGAGAGATCACAAGCAGGCAGAGAGGCAGACAGAGACAGAAAGGGAAGCAGGCTCCCTGCCGAGCAGAGAGCCCGATGTGGGGCTCGATCCCAGGACCCTGAGGATCATGACCCGAGCCGAAGGCAGAGACTTTAACCCACTGAGCCACCCAGGCACCCCAGAACATTTTCTTTTCGTGTAGTCTTTTTGCTGTAAGATTAAAGTTTTGCTATAAATTTATTTTTTTTAAGTGAAAGGTAAGTGGGAAGTTCTAATTCTTTATATCTGGAATAAGCGTAGTTCCTTCTTTAGGTAGGTGCTGTATTTAGGTTGTAAATTAATGAGTGCTCTAAAGCTTTGACATTGGTTTAAATTTGGTTGCCAGCTGTGGTTGATGAGCATATTTTGCCTTTTTAAATGACCATTTTGCTTCTTGTAGAAATAACTTCAGTAGTTGAAAAGTGAGAGAAAAGACTTGATCTCCCTTCAGAAACCAGTTGTATCATCATCTCAGTTGGTGTCAACTACTAGGCAGAATTCTCGAGCCTTTTCTAATAAATTTAGGGGGCGCATAGAGTGTGTGGCACTGCTAATTTCTGTGATTTGAAGAATTGTATTTGCCTTTATAATAGATTTCTAAACTATTATCCAGATATGGTCCCCTCCTCTCTCTCAGGACACAAATGCAGTACTTTTTAGTGGTTTTAATATGGTAGATTTTGTGTTCTTTCGGTAGCTTTCAGAACAATTAAAAGAAATCGTGTTGCTTTATTTTCTATAAGATAGTAGATCAAATAACCATCTCTACTTAATGGAACAGTTATGTTGTCATCCTCAAAACAAGTGAAGCTATTTTGTTTTAAGCATTTCTATTTTCATTTTCCTCTTTCCTGATAGGTACTTGAATATTGATGATTATACTAAAGTCTGGATTTCTGGGATACTCAGGTGTCTGTAGGATATCTGTTGTCTTAGTGAATGTTTCCATCAGTGTAAGCAGCAGAGTGAGGATGAAGGAAGGAGCCAACACCTTCATTTGTGACTTTTCTGCTAGAAATTAACACAGCTCAGGAACAATACATTAGTATCAGACTACCTCCTTCTTCCCCAAAACAGACATAGTTGGATCCTTCTTTGTTTTGGCTTTGAACTAAGGTGAACGAAACCATTTACACATAGACAAGAACAATGAAACCACAAAATATAAAGATAATGGGGAAGGTTTTACTGAAGTAGCTTCTGCCTGCTTTGATAAGAGCTTTCTCCCCTGGCAAGGTGTAGAAGGGTGATTATTATGTAGGAAGGACCATGCAGGTGGTCCGAGCACTGAAAAGATGGAGAACAGCTGCACCGCAGGCATCACTCCTTCTCAGGATTCCAGAATGAATCATTCCTGACTTAGCATTCTTTCCAGTTGTGGTCTTCATTCTAAGTTTTATCCTATCCAGAGTGGGGTCCATGTGAGGTTATTTTCCTTTTTCTGTTTACTTCCAAAAAATTTTACTGTTTAAAAAATACTATTAGTTTCTGTTTTACTATTTAACATGAAAAACCTTGCTAACTTGTTCCGGAAATTTTTTGATGACTCATTATTTCTAAAGCTTAACAAGCCCCTTGGCATCCAAATTAATGATTTGGTTTTGGCCACATCTTTGTGCCCTTTTCCCCTGTTGTTGTTAATAATATACAGTAGCAAAAATTCATATAGGTACACCAAACACCATTAAACATTTTACATAGAGGGTTAATTTAATTCATTTGTTAAAATGAAAAATAAATAGTACAGATTGAATTTTTAGTGACTTACAGTTGAAAGACCAAAAGTAAAACAAAACAATTACAAAACAAAGTAATGGATAAGAAAAGCAGGGAATTGGATCAAATCTTAACTAAATGAATGTCAAGTCATCCTTAAATGAGTTTTTGTTTGTTCCTTTAAATCACCTCTTAGGCTCAGTAGAGAAGAAGCAACAGAGAAGATCGATTAGAACTCGTTCTGAATCAGAGAAATCTACCGAGGTTGTGCCAAAGAAGAAGATCAAAAAGGAGCAGGTTGGCTTCCTACATGTAGAGAGTTAAAACATTGTATTTGTAAATGTTGTGGCTTATATGGTATCTTAAAAGAAAGAGAAACTTTCCCCAAACTGGGTTTCCTTTTTCTGGACTATCTTATGCTTCTGTCCTAGTGAGTTCCAGTGCCCATTTCTAATACAGCCATCCCTATGATTCTGCTTCAAGCATTTTCACAGAAAGTAGTCAGGCTTCAGGGGATGGGAAGCCAGTGATTTAAGATTCTTAAAGAATTCCTCACATTTATTTTGAAATTTCTGTTATGAACAAAATGATTTCATGTTTTCATGATTTTTAGTACCCCCCGTCCTTTAAATTTTGATTTTTTGTTTAAGCTGCTGGTATGTATTGTTTTTATTTTTTAAACAAATCAGATTAATTTAACTATGAGAGTTATATTTAAGACACAGATAATCATAGATGATCTGGTTTTTCTGTTGGTATCACAGATTTTTTGGAATGTTATTTTCCCAGTGGAATGGCACTCACCTGTGATTGAGTTATCAGAAACACCATTTAATAAGTAAAAACCAAAAAAGGAGGGACATTTGACTCAAGGGTATTAAACCAGTGTAATCAATGTAGTAATATGCATATTAAATTACCTTTTCAAAGAAAGTTTTAGAAACCATTATTCCTTGAAATTAAACTCACAATAAGAATTTTTCCTTACTTTATGAAGTGGAAGAATATCCATTTTTTATAGACCAGACAGCTGCTATTAAACAAAAAGAATTCTGAATAGTATTAGTTCCAGTAAGCTTTATATTTTTAAAACCACTTAATATGGAAGTGTGGACTTTTCTATTCAAATTATTCCCTTCACAATTTAAACTTCCAAACTTAAAAGGTGATTTTGTGGGTGCTCGATTGTATCTCCAAGCATGTAAAACAAATTTCCCAGGATCATTTAACTAAAATTTAAATAATATACTAATTTGTCATTCATTTACCATAATTAGCTTTCATACTTAGGAAATTATATTCCAAAAAATCTTTCTAAGCTCTTGCAAATCTATAGCATTCATTACCAAAATGAGGTTGTGATTTTTCCAGCTGGTTCCCAAATTCAGTCTGTGACCAGTCAGTTTAAAATTAATTAGCAGAATGAATATAAAAAGTGGGACAAATTGTTAATGCCACTATGTTATAGTTAGTAGTAGAACAATATCAGTGACTGTTTAGAAGATTTTATATTTGTATTACTAATTGTATCTTATAAAAGCGCTTCTGTTGTATGTTTTTTTTACCTGTTGTAAAAAAAATAAAAAATTTTTTAAAAAGCTTAGAACAATCCTTAAATATTTACAAAATGTGTTTCAACATGCATATCTCACCACATCTTAAAGAAACCTAAAATTCAATTCATAGCTAAAACAGGAATTCCTCCAAACAGCATCCTTTCTTTAATTCCAATGGTTCAAGCCTCAAATTACCACGTGTTTTACATATACATTGGCAGAATAACTTCTGATCTCGCTCTCCTAATGTAGGATCAAGACACTGTTCATAAGACACTCAAGAAAGTGCTTTTGCAATATCACAAACTTATTTTCTTAAGTTTGTACTAGCAGCAAAAGTATTGAGCTTCCAGCTGTATGGAGCCCTGTAGCACTCTCTACAGAGAGGGTCCTGATTCCCAGCAACTTAGCTGTGAGTGCAGGCGCGGAAGGGTCTTAAAGTGGCGTGAGTTACATTAACCTGAGTATCATAGTAAGTAAAAATTTATCCTAACGTCTTTGGGGTGGGAGGGGTTTATAGCAGCATCGGGGCTGGTTGCAGAAACAACCCCTCTCCTGCCTCCCAGACACTGAGGAAAGGATTCCTGTTTTCTTCATATACCAAGGGAATGGTGGGAAAAGTCTTTGCTAGAGAGCATGTGGCTGTATGTTGTCACTTGGAATTCAGCATAGGCAACTAGGATTTAAACCCTCCCTGACCTTGAAACAGAGAAACTTTACCCAGAAGATGGGACGGAGTACAGATTTCAGATACATTAATCATTCATCATTACTTAGATTGATGGAAGTATTGTTTTTTTCCCTCTGTTAATTAAAAGTGAAAAAATTCCTCGTTAATGGTATATT
The DNA here is from genome assembly GCF_022355385.1 of Mustela nigripes. Taxonomy (NCBI): domain Eukaryota; kingdom Metazoa; phylum Chordata; class Mammalia; order Carnivora; family Mustelidae; genus Mustela; species Mustela nigripes. The sequence continues at coordinate 33,879,334 of NC_081574.1, read as the reverse complement.
TTTCTATCCAAACAGGTCGAAACGGTTCCTCAGGCTACAGTGAAGACTGGATTACAGAAAGGTGAGTTATTATAATGTTGCCTTGCATTTCCTTGATTAAAACCAATTTTTAAGAATTACTTATTTGTACTTCATGTATTTTTGTTTGTCTCTGTAAATCACTGTTGTTGCTCTTCAGTCAAAAATTTGTGTGAAATTGAAGTATTTCCTGGTGTGTGTGTATGTGTGTGTGTGTGTGTTTTAGAGTTGATCTTACTCTGTACCTCCATGTGTAAAGTCTTACTTGTTTTGGTAAATTGGAGAACACCATGTAGACTTGATACTGTTTCTAACTTTTCTCCATAAGATTCTGGGGTTTCACTGGTTTATAAACTAGGGATGTGACGAATCCATTTTTTTTGGTATTCGACTGAATACCGAATAGTAGCTATTAATGTTTGTCAAACATGGACTATGACAAATCAGACAAGACAACCCGATTGAAAAAAATCTTGCCACGTTTATTTTGACAGTGCTGTAAAATCTTTTTTTTTTAATTAAAATGATTTGTAGCATATTTATGGCCATTATTAGATGACCTTATGCAAATCTTATTTGAGATATGCACAAAGTTTAAGAAACCTTAAACTTATATCCGTATTTTCTGTGTGCAATTTGACTACAGTACAAACTCCATAGCATGATTCGTGCGTTTTTGGTGAGATCATTCAAACTGTATTTGATACCTGTAGTTTACTCTGGGCAAATTGCATTATTTTAAAAAAAAAAAAAAAACACCAGCCTCTCTGCATTCTCGGGGAGAAGTCTGCAGCGATGGTCTCCGTGGAGATCCTCAGCAGAACTGAACAGCCTCTCGGAGGGAACACTGCTTGGCGGAGCTCCAAGAAAAGACATCGCGATCGCTGCGAGATTAGGAGGCCTGATTGCGTTGTGTTTCCACCATTCCACAGGGTCGGCGGACCGGGGAGTGCAGGGCTCTGTCAGATTCAGTGACAGCTCCGTCTCCGCAGCGATTGAGGAAACTGTGGACTGAGATTCCTGTACAATTTCATCCCAGAAACTCCAGACTTGGAGTCTCCATGCAAGATTTCTTTGTCGGCGGCTCGATAAACAGTTTCTTTGTTTTCAATTTTGATTTCGCCAATCATCATTATTGGCCTTTTCCTGCCTGGTTTCTTCTTCAAGACTCTGAACAATTGCTTTAACATTCAGATGATTTTTTTTTTTTTGGTCTGAGCTGGATGGGTACAGCTTAAATCATGGGTCCAGCCTAAAAACCACCGTTTAACTTACACTGATCAATTTCAACATGGACTGTTTTTGTTTTTTTGTTTTTTGTTTTTAAATAAAGCATCATTAATGCACATCTGCAGGGTTTTGCCAAACAGCCCAAACTGTATACATTACAATCATTAAAGGCTCTTATTTTTTTTAATATTAGTGCCGTTATCATGGAGAACAGCATGGCAGCTGTCTTTGGCAGTCTGTCATTTTTCTAGCATTTTCAGAAACTCATCGGAAATGGCGGTACCTGTGTTTTCCCTTCGAAAGCCTCTCAGTACAGCACTCCTGTTCCTCTGTTAAAACTCCTTGTTAATCCAGTGATCTTTTAGACCAAGGAAATACTTTGTGGTGGTGTTCTGGGTCCACACACCAGCAATGAAGGAGATAGATTTGTGTACTTGTGTTTTTTAATCAGCGTTAACATGGGCAGGCACCCTCATTTATAGATGTAAGGAAACATTCAGTGAAAAAACTTGTAGAATGGGATGTGATAACAAGGTTCCAGTAATCTGAGCAGTCTAAAGAGGCCCACATCCTCCACCACAGAACATGGCTATATTCCAAGTGCTACTCTCACTCAGCCTGTTGCGGATCTTCATGGCCTCAGGAGACTTGTTTCTCCATGGTCTCTTCTGGACTGCACACTTCCACCATAGCTTGCTGGGCTGATCTAGATGTCTGTTTGTTGTATGGAAATTTTGGGGGAAAAAAAAATCCAAAACACAAACTGTGGGTTAAAATATTAACCGTCTCCTTGGTTCCCTGGTATTCACCGTGCCTGATCTGCACATTTCATCGTGGCTGTTTCTGTATAGCCTATACTGCATTAGCCCAAGAGATTGTTGCTTTGTAACTTTTTGCACTATTGTTTTGGCTGGATTTGTATTACACACAGTTTTAAAAAAATTCCACACTATTCTCTGCCTTTTTTTTTTTTTTTCTTCATATTTATTCCTTCCCGCACAAATTCCACATAGAGGCCTCTCATCCAGCTCTTCGTGATTTGGCTGCACTTGAACATTGATTGTCCATTACAACCCTCAGCAATGTGCCTCCTAGATGGCATGACATATGTAGATGTGCTGCAGCACTTGTTAATGGTCACAATAAATGCCACTTCACCAAGGAAGTCTCAGATGAACAATTATGAACATCCAAAATTTATTCGGGGGGCAATAATCAACTGAATTGCAAAATTCGGGGGAAAATGGCACTATCCGTGTACGAATCGAATACAAATCAAAGATTTGTCACATCCCTAATAAAAACAAGATGGAGATGTCTCTGCGACCATATTTGTAAGCTACACAGTGTGTTGGGTTTTATGTCTTCCCCCTCCAAATTGAATGGTTCCTTGGATTGCTCCAAATCAATCGGCTGTCCTGTAGCTTTGAAAGAATTGGTTTTTAGCTTGGAACTTAGGCTCTGTTGACTGAAAATAGCTTTAGAGCAGGAGCACTGAATTAAATGTTTTAATAGAGCGGTTGTAAATTAAATCACTCACTATCAGGAAGGTCAGAAGCTTCTGAAGTTTTGACTCGTGACTTCAGCGTTCCAAAGAGAGCTGTGCTTTTTCCACACTACAGATGAGTTTGGGGAAAGAAATAATCTCCCACAAACAAAAATGAAAACAACAAACCTTAAGCACTATTTTAGGATTAATTTCGGTATGTTGTATTAAGGTGCCAGCGAGATTTCAGATTCCTGTAAACCTCTAAAGAAAAGGAGTCGCGCCTCAACTGATGTAGAAATGACTAGCTCAGCGTACAGAGACACCTCTGACTCCGATTCCAGAGGACTGAGTGACCTGCAGGTAAGTATTTTCAAGGCTTGGGGCACCTTGCTCTCTTTTGCTTTGCAAGATGTACAAAATGCTTTGCCTGACTTATTTGGGGAGACTGTGGAATTTTTAAATACTCAGTGAATGAATCAGTTTGGTTATCTTGTAATTTACAAGTGTCTTAATTTTGCTGATCTCTTATGTAACAAACATAGTTTCTGTGTTTTTAAATTTCAACTACTGTTTCTCTCAAAACATTAGGCAAATGGTATCCAGGGGTTTTAGAAAGAAAGGGAAAATAAAGAGGTGTGTCAAGGTTTATTTGAGCAAATCTTGGTAGGATTTTCATAGCACCTCACTTGAAGGAAATTTTTCTTTCATTTTTCTTACAAAGTGTTATGTTTTCCATGTAGGTAGGCTTTGGAAAGCAAGTAGATAGCCCTTCCGCTACTGCAGATGCAGATGTTTCTGATGTGCAGTCCGTGGATTCAAGTTTGTCAAGAAGAGGCGTTGGAGTCAGTAGGAAGGACACTGTGTGTCAGGTAGGCCAGCGACGGATAGCTTGAAATAATTGCTGTTAACAGTCCGCCAGTAATATACTTATCCTTCAGCTGGAGAAAGTAATATCTTTCTACATTATATTACTTTAAAGCTATAGGTAAAAGCCATGTCTGGCTCTTTTCTGCCCACACAAGTGCCGGTCTTCATTGTGATACTCAGTTATCAATTAGAGGTACATGGGGGATATCTGGCTGACTCAGTCGGTAGCACATGGAACTCTTGATCCTTGGGTTTGTGAGTTCGAGCCCCATGTTGGGCCTAGAGCTTACTTACCAAAAAAGTAAATGGCAGATGATTTATTTTAAAAAACATTTTCCTAAATTTAAGTTGGTATTACCTCTTGTGATGTATATTTACCCTTTTTGAAAAACACTGCTTTGCACTGTGAAGAAAGGTTCAAGTAGTGCAGATTCCAAAGAAGGAATCATGAAAGAAGTATGCCTTTTAAACTTTATACCATATTGGGTCTGGAAATAGTTATCTAATTCAATGGTTCTTTTTTTTTTTTTTAAATGTATTAAATATAGGAGTCTCCCTATATTTTTATTATTTTGTCATGATGAGCAGTGGATGGTGTATGGGATTGTTGAATCACTCTATTATACACCTGAAACCAATGTAGGACTGTGTTAACTAAGTGGAATTAAAATTAAAACTTTAAAAAAAAATTAAAAATTAACTTTAACGGTTCTTAAAGTGAGGACCAAGGACGAGCAGCATCAGCATTGTCAGAATACTTGATAGAAATGCAAATTCTTGGGCCCCACCCTAGATCTGCTGAATCAGAAACTGGGAGAGGGACCCAGTAGTCTGAGTCTTAACAGACCCCACAAGTGATTCTGATGGCTGCTAAAGTTTGAGAACTACTGCTTTTTGCCATATTGCAGATCTGTGAAAACTCTGGTGACTCTCTGATCCCCTGTGAGGGAGAGTGCTGCAAACACTTTCACCTGGAGTGCCTGGGATTGGCATCACTCCCTGATGGAAAGTTTATCTGTGTGGAATGTAAAACCGGTAAGTTTACTTAGTTTGATCAATACGAAAAGACAGGTAGGAAGGAATGCGCCATGCCAGCATCCCCCATGACATCTAGTTCTTTTACCACTGTTACGTAGCTCTCATCCCCCACTCCCATAGATATTTCAGCAAATTAAGACCATTCAGAGATTGGGATTCCTAAAATCCAAAGAGTGGTTAGCAGTATTACTTTCAAATTCCCTCTTACCTGTGCTTTTATCGTGAAATCTATCAAATCATTGAGATGGATTTGTATCAAAACAACTATGCAAAATATGTAGATTGAATTATTTTTTAGATGGGTTTGTGAGTTTTGTGTTAAATAGATTGGGTTAAAGTCCCTTGACTTTAATATTAAAGACTGGAATAAGCATCAATCACAATCTATAACCAGGGTTCCTATATTTTTATTGGAAAGGTGGAACTACTGGAAGTTGTTTTTTGGATACTGGGGGTTTTGGATTCACCATTTTTTCTTACTCCTACCTCATACAGACTACTGCTGATCAAAATAATTTGTGGAGAAAGTTTAACACTTTACCCAAAGTCAAAAGGCAACATATAATGAAACTGAGATTTAAGCCCGGGAAGTAGCTTAACCCCAGATTCTTTACACTTTATTATTGCCTTCTACTGACTTGACTAAGTAGGGTGAAGGTTGTATTTCCTATGTCATATATCCTAACACAGATACTTACATACATACACATGGAAAAATTAAGCTATAAAAGCTGTTTTGAACCTGTAACTTGTATTTTCCCCTATATAAAATATTATTTATTACATTTAGACTCTGCAGTAAAATTTTTGAACAGTTTGCCACTGGCAGCCTCAGGGTCAGATTAGCTGCACATTCTTTTATTCGTCTCTCAAAATGTGTTTTCAGTGTGTGAACAAGAATCAGGCACATATTCCTGGTTCCCCACATTCTCTATCATCTTTTTCTAAAATCCTATCACTCCAGTCACTTAGGTAATCTGCCTGGCCCCTTTAAGCACTTAAGTTGCAATCTCTGTTATAAACTACTGATAGGAAGGACCATATTTTGTGGTATTAGAATACTCTGAGGGCTTCTCTCCTAACTCTAGAACTCAGCAGAGCAGAATTGTGCCAACAAACTCGAGATATAATCTACTTTGGCCCACATCTATTAGAAAATTTAAAAGAGAAATTTTCTTTAAAAACGATACATAGAGCAAAGTTGGAAGACTTACTTCCTGATTTAAAAATTTGCTACAAAGCAAAAATAATGATAATAATAATTTTTTTTAGCTTGAAAAATAAAAATTTACTACAATGCTACAGTAATTAAAACAATGTGGTATTGGCATGAAGGCGGAATTATAAACCAGTGGAATAGAATAAGGAGCCCAGAAATAAACATTCACACATTTGGTCAAATGATTTTTTGACAAGGATGCAAAGACTATTCAATGGGAAAGGACAGTCTTTTCAACAAATGGTGCTGGGAAAACTGGATATCTACATGCAAAAGAATGAAGTTGAAACTTTACCTAACAACAGTGTATAAAAACTAATTCAAATGGATCAAAGACCAAAACATATGAGCTAAAACTATAAAAATCTTAGAAGAAAACATAGGGGGAAAACTTCATAACATTGGTTTTGACATTGATTTTCTAGATACAACACCAAAGGCATGGGCGACAAAAGAAAAAATAAACAAATTGAGCTTTATCAAAATTAAAAACTTTGAACACCATGAACAAACTGAAAAAGCAACCCATAAAATGGGAGAAAGTATTGACAAATTCCATGTCTGAAAAGGGATTAATGTCCGGAATGTGTAAGGAACTAACAATTCAGCAACAAAAACCCAAACAACCCAATTGGACAAAGGAATTGGATAGGCATTCCTTCAAGGAAGATCTACAAATTGGTCAATAAACACATGAAAAAATGTTCAACACCATTAGTAATCAGGGAGATAAAAATTAAAATCACCTGAGATGCCACTGCAATGGCTATTATTTAAAAAAGAAGAAGAAGAAGAAGTAGTAGTGTTGGTCAGGATATGGAGAAATTGGAATTTTTGTATGCTGTCAGCAGGAAAGTAACATGGTACAGCCTCTGTGGAAAAGAGTTTGGCAGTTCCTCAAAAAATTAAAACATAGATTTACGGTATGATTCAACAATTCCCCTTCTGGGTGTATACCCAAAAGAACAGAAAGTAGAGACTCAAACAGATATTTGTACACCCATATTCACTGCAGCATTATTCATAATAGCCAAATGGTGGAAATGATCCAAGTGTCCACTGATGAGTGAATGGATAGATAAAATGTGGTATGTACATGCCGTAGGATGTTTTTTTAAAATGAAATTCTAATACATTCTATAACATGGATGAGCCTCGAGGAGATGACTGTACATAAAATAAGATAGTCACAAAGGACAAATATTATTTGATTGCACTTCTATGAGTTACCTAGAGTAGTAAAATTTATAGAGACAGAAAGTAGAGCAGTTTTTACCAAGGTGCTGTTTTTGTTATTGTTTTGTTTTGTTTGTTTGGAGTGGTTTTTTTGTTTGTTTGTTTGTTTGTTTAGTTTTTACCAGAGAGTAATGGGGAGTTATTGTTTAAATGGGTATAGAAATTCAGGATGGAATGATGAAAAAATCCTGGAGAGAGATAGTGGTGACGGTTGCAAAATAGTGAGTATTTAATTCATGGAACTGTACATTCAGAAATGGTTAAAATGTTAAATTCTATATTGTACATTTTAAACAACAATTTGAAAGACAATTTTTTAATTTTTAAAAAATTGCTTTTGGGGATGCTTGGGTGGCTCAGTCAGTTGAGCATCCCACTCTTGATTTTGGCTCAGGTCATGATCTCAGTGTTGTGGGATTGAGCCCCACGTAGGGCTTCATACTCAGCTCAAAGTCTGCTTGAGATTCTTTCACTTTCCTTCCTTCCTGCCCTTCCCCCTACACGCTCTCTCTCTCATACACACACACACACACACACACACACACACACTTTCTCTGAAATAAATAAGTAAATAAATAAATAATCTTTTAAAGATTGCTTTCGATTTATTTATTATTACATGAAAATGAAAATTACTTTGATACTAATTTGTTATCTTTCTAACAGATTAGGAGTAAAAGTTTCAAACTATCGTTTACGATCATTTAGAAAGTTTTCTTTTATTTATCAAAAGACAGATACTTTGCGTGTAGAAAATATAAATACATGCCTAGTAAGTTCTTATACTATCACTCTTTTTAAAAAACAAAATTATTTATTTATTTATTTGACAGACAGAGATCACAAGTAGGCAGAGAGGCAGGCAGAGAGAGAAGAAGGGAAGCAGGCTCCCTGCTGGACAGAGAGCCCGATGCGGGACTGGATCTCAGGACCCTGAGATCATAACCTGAGCCGAAGGCAGCGGCTTAACCCACTGAGCCACCCAAGCGCCCTATTAATCTTTTTCAAAAAAACAACTGTTGGATTTTTTAATCCTTCCCAGTGTATATTAATTTCACTTCATTCATGAAGAGTGCCTTTACTGGATATAAAATGGTGGCTTAGTAACAGTTTTCTTTCAGCCCTTTAGAGATAATGTCTCATTGTTTTCTGACTTCCATTTTTCCCTTGCTGTCAGCTCTCAGTCTTACTGTTGCTTCTTAGAAGGTCATTCATTGTCTTTTCTGTGGGTATTATTAGTATTTGTTTTAATAAATAAATTTTATTTTTCTTTGTTCTCTTTGTTCTTGATTTACTACAGTTTGAATAAGATGTACAGTTGTGATTTTGTTTTACATTAGGATTATGAGTTTTCGTTTTATGTCTGTTTTAGGAAATTGTAAGTGACTAATGGAATCTGTCTTGTCTTTGGTAATTTCTTTTACTTATTCTTGGTTGGGAAGACCTTCCCACTCTCACCTCCCATATGTTGAAAAATTCTGTTCTGGGTTTTCTATGGATTAATTTTATTATCGAGTGAGAAGTGAAGATCTAAATTTTTTTTTAGTGCCTTATCTCCAGATTGATCAATTATTCTAGCAAATCAATTATTCTAGCCAAATTTATTAAATAACCCTTGAAGCATTCCATGCTCATGGATTGGAAGAAAAAACATTGTTAAAATTTCTGTACCACCGAAAACAATCTACACATTTAATGCAATGCCTGTCAAAATACCACCAGAATTTTTCACAGTGCTGGAACAAGCAGTCCTAAAAATTTGTATGGAACCACAAAAGACCCAAATAGCCAAAGCAATTCTGAAAGCCTCACAATTCTGGACTTCAAGCTATATTACAAAGCTGTGGTCATCAGAACAGTATGGTACTGGCACAAAAAACAGACACATAGATCAGTGGAACAGAACAGAGAGCCCAGACATGGACCCACAAACTGTATGGTCAACTAATCTTCAACAAAGCAGTTAAGAGTATACAATAGAAAAAAGACAGTCTCTTCAACAAATGGTGTTGGGCAGACCGGACAGCCACATGCAAAAGAATGAAACTGGACCGCTTCATACATCATACACAAAAATACATTCAAAATAGATGAAAGACTTAAGTGTGAGACAGGAAACCATAAAAATCCTAAAGGAAAACACAGGTAGAAACCTCTTTGAACACAGCCTTAGAGACTTCTTATTGGACATGTTGCCATAGGCAAGGGAAACAAAAGCAAAAATGAGCTTTTGGGACTTTATCAAGATAAAGATCTTTTGCACAGTAAAGGAAACAATGAACAAAACTAAAAAGCAGCCTATTAAATAGGAGAAGATATTTTCAAATGATATAGCTGATAGAATGTTAGTATCCAAAATCTATAAAGAACTTATCAAACTCACACCCAAAACAAATAATCCGTTTAATAAATGGGTAGAAGACATGAATAGACACTTTTCCAACGAATACATCCAGATGGCGAACAGACACATGAAAGGATGTTCAACATCACTCATCATCAGGGAAATACAAATCAAAACCACTATGAGATACCACCTGGCTGAAATTAATAACACAAGACACAACAGATGTTGTCAAGGATGCAGAGAAAGGGTAACCCTCTTGTTAGGATGCAAACTGGTGCAGCCACTCTGGAGATCAGTTTGGAGGTTCCTAACAAAGTTAAAACTAGAACCACCCTATGATCCAGCAATTGTACTACTAGGTATTTACCAAAGGATACAAAAATACGGATTGGAAGGGATACGTGTACCCGATGTGTATAGCAGCATTTTCAACAATAGCCCAACTATGGAGAGAGCCCAAATGTCTATCAACTGATGAATGGATAAAGAACGTGTGTGTGTGTGTGTGTGTGTGTGTGTGTGTGTGTGTGTGTGTGTAATGGAATATTATTCAGCCATCAAAAAGAATGAAATCTGGCCATTTGCAATGATGTGGATGGAGGTAGAGTGCATTATGGTACGTGAAGTAAGTCAGAGAAAGACAAATACCATATGCTGTCACTCGTGAGGAATTTAAGTAAGAAAACAGATAAACATGGGAAGAGGGAAAACTAAAAAGAGAGAGGGAAACAAGCCATAAATGACTCTTAACTATAGAAAATAAACTGCTGGGTGATGGAGAGAGGGGGTGGGGAATAGGCTAGATGGGTGATGGGTATTAAAGAGGGCACTTTTTTTAATGAGCACTGGGTGTTGCATGTAAGTGATGAGTCACTGAATTCTCCAGAAACCAGCGTTGCACTGTAAATTAACTAAAATTAAAATTAAAAATGAATTAAAATAAATAAGCTTTTAATTTAATGACTTATTTTTCAATACCTTTTTTGTATGTGAAATTCTTACACATAATACTACTGTCTTTTGGGGGAGTAGCTCTTTGATGTCATTTTCCGCTTCTATTTAAAAAGAATATGCTTTATTTAATCTGTGTTTTCTCAACCAATTTTTCAGGACAGCACCCTTGTTTTTCATGTAAAGTGTCTGGTACAGATGTGAAGCGTTGTTCTGTTGGCGCTTGTGGGAAATTTTATCATGAAGCCTGTGTCCGCAAATTCCCCACTGCCATCTTTGAATCAAAAGGATTCCGCTGTCCTCAGCACTGTTGCTCTGCCTGTTCCATGGAGAAAGATATCTACAAAGCAAGTAAAGGTAAAACAGAGTTAAAAAGGGGGACTAAGGTTTTTTTCTTTTTAAGTGCAGTAGCTAATAATAAGCATATCATTTTGAAGAGTATTAGGTAATTATCCATCTCTGCATCTGTAGATACAACCGCTCAGCCACAATAGCAACGGTAAGTAGAGATTAGGTTCTAATTCAGATCATGAGAAGAAAATTCCATACATTCAAAGTTACCCTTGAAACTTTCTTTCACAGGTGGTTTTGAGACCGTCATCTCTCCAGCACTGGAGCAAACAAGTTTTTCTTTGAGTGATCTCTCAATGGGTCCTGCATTTAGGGTCCTGCATAGGAATAATAGAGCCACATGTATGGAGAAAAATATTATCTTACCATAACAGCATCACATGGAACCCAAAAGAGCCCAAATCCAAAAAGCTCATTTATAGCCAGCTGATTCCTAATTATGTAGATTTTGTTTTTTCTGGTTTGTCTTTAAACAGGTCGCATGATGCGATGTTTGAGATGTCCAGTAGCCTATCACTCTGGAGATGCTTGCATTGCTGCCGGCAGCATATTTGTATCCTCCTACATGCTCATCTGTAGTAATCATTCCAAACGGAGCAGCAGTTCTTCCTCTGCCATAAATGTAGGCTTTTGTTTCGTTTGTGCGAGAGGTGAGTGTCAGTCCTTTCCCTTTCTTTCTTTGAGTTCATTGGCATATTTCTCCATCAAACTAGAGTTTCAGTAATATCCCTGAGAGAGTAACACTTTTCAGTAGTCCCTTTGTAACATTAAACTTTCAAATTGTTAGAACATTAATTCTTCTCTAATGTCTGCATTTTTTGAATAATTTAGAATTACAGATAAGTTCTTAGTGTTTCTGTATGGAGCATCAAAAGATTAATCTATTCCCTTCTGTAAACAATTCTATTCAAAGTAGACTCTTCCCATGTCATATTCTTTAATCCAGAGTTTTTGCCTGATTGAGATTTCACTTGGAAGGCAAGAGGAGCACATTTATTTTTTAATTGTTTATGTTGTATTTTATCATATTTTGGTCTGGCATTGAAGAAGGCCTGATGGGATACAGCCAAGACAACATATTTGGTGGTGGTAGCTAAGAGCCAGCAATACAAGCTTTCTTACTTGCCACCTGTTGATATTTAAGTATGCCAAGAGATTGATCAAGTAAGAGCAATATTGTGTCCCTGAGGGGGTCAGTGAACTTGAGTTTGTAATAAATATAAAATAGAATTTCTTTAGTTGAATATATTACAGAATATTCAGTTTTACAGAGTGTCTCAGCTATATTATAATAAAACAACCTCTAGTATTTATTAAACATTTTAGAAATTAATGAATATCCCCTAATGCAATTTGGTTTGTTTTTGGTTTTGGTTGTTTATTTTTTTAAGTACAAGTGCCAAGTTTTCTGAACTTACCCTAGTGGTGAAATAATTGAAAGGACTCCAAGGTGTATCAAACTTACTAAATTATATTTAGACTAAGCTGAAGATGAGGTGTTTGGTTTGGTTTTGGTTTTATTTGGTTTTTTGTTTTTTGCTTTAGGAGATAGTTCTTTTAATTTAGTGAAAGTACTATAAAGTATTTTAAAATAGAATTTAGGTAGTGTGACAGATCTTGAGTTGTTTTGGTTTTGTGTCTTTTGTTTAAAAAAAAAAAAAAAAATAGCCAGAGGAGGTTGGTAGTAAAAGATCAAGTAAGTGGCAGCCCTTCTGGCAGCCAGCTGAGTCCATTGTATGTACAGCCTTCAGTTTGCCAGAGTTTGTGGTGAGCACTTGGGGCTGTCTCCCATTAAGAGAGGGAACATTGTGTCTTTCTCTAGCAGAGTAAGAACAGCTGTATTCTGCTCTGAAACCTGGCTGTTACCTGGAGGAGTAGGTCTGAAATGTTTTGTGCCACATTATAATAGGTGGCAGAAAGGATTCAAAATCATCCAAAGAAATAAAAAGTCACCCCTGATGTCTTTACGGTCTCCCCATGCCCAAGAAAGTAATGGTAGTTTAGAAATAGTGAGTTATCAACTGACTGGCTAGCTTTAGAGACTTCACACAGATGAGTGTCAGTGATAACATGAAGTCTGTTATCACCTTGTAAATGTTTTATTCTGTGTTGCTGGGCACTTAATATTACTTGCTTTTACTAGGACTCATGCTAGAGAGTGTGTAACTGAGCCAACATTTTATTTTATTAAATTTATATATTTGAGATAGAGCAACAGCAAGAGAGTGAGGGGGGGTGCGCATGAGCAGAGGGGTGGGGAGGCAGAGGGAGAAGCAGGCTCTCCAAGCAGGGAGCCAGATGCGGGGCTCAATCCCAGGGCAACCACTTAACTGACTGGGCTACCTAGGCACCCCTGAGCCAACATTTTAAGTGTCAACTTTATAATTATCATGTTGGCTTACTTGGAGTACATTCTGAATCAAGTACCATCAGTACATTAACCACTTCTTTCTTTTCATTCAACAATTGAGAAACATTTAAAACTGGCATTTTCAATAGGCAGAAAAATGGCCCTTTGTCAAGGAGCCTAGTTTTATAGAGACTAACCATTATAAGTTTAACTTAAATGCCATGAGTAAAAGCTTGAAGTAATGCAAATTAGGGGAAAACTCATGTTTTACAGGATCTGTATCTGTATCTTATCAGTTTGACAGATATCTGAAAGATATACTATACTTAAATGCCTTTGTAATCAAGATTATTTAATTCTCAAATATTTTAACTATGAAACTTTGTAAAGAGAAACTTTCATTTTCCTTTCCAGCAGTTTATAGAAATTTATTCTAAATAGATCAGATATTGGGATTTGAGAAGGCTAAGTCCAACAGTTTTTACAAGTAAATAATATGTGTTCTCTCATCAGTTTTTACAGAGGTCTCCTTAAAAAAAAGAGAGAGAGAGAGACCTGATTGTACTAATCCACACATGAAAAAGGAGGCTTTAATTGTGTATGTTTTGGTATTAGAAAACTTTGTTTTGCCTTTGTTTCTTGCCTTATATGGAGTTTTGCCCTCCTTTCAAAGGATTTTTCTTAGTTCATGGTTATTGGTTGTTTAAAATCATTCACCTAATTCTTTTTTTTTTTTTTTAAGATTTTATTTATTTTATTTATTTATTTGACAGAGAGAGATCACAAGCAGGCAGAGAGGCAGGCAGAGAGAGAGAGAAGGAAGCAGGCTCCCCGCTGAGCAGAGAGCCGATCCCAGGACCCTGAGATCATGACCCCAGCTGAAGGCAGTGGCTTAACCCACTGAGCCACCCAGGCGCCCCCATTCACCTAATTCTTAAGGACTGAATAAATATCCAGAAATGTTTTTAGAAATGTTTCAAGGTTCAGAGGAACATTACTCCTCCCCTGACCCTCATGGTGCCATAGAACATTCTATGTTCAGTCATATTTCAGTGTAGTGTACATACATCCTTTAGGGATTCCTTCCAATCTGGACAGGGATGGTGGCGGTGGTGGGTGTTGTAAAATCAAGTTACTAACATTCTCTCCCTTTCTTTGTAATGGTAATTTATAATGGAGAAGGTAGATTAAGGCTTTCTTTTCATTTTAATAAATACTAACAATTTTTTGGTATCTGTAAATCAAACTCTACTGGATATGCAATATGAATGAACTGTCACAGTTGCCTTAAGGAGTTATTTCCCCATTTTATGTGGATTAGAACACTGAAGCACAGATTACATAATTTACCTAAAGGTCGCAGAAGTTTAAATAGAGGGACTAACATTTGCACCCTGTCTTTCTCATTTCAGTCCCACTGTTTTTTACACTACACTGCTTCTCTCTATTAAATGCATAAAATTCATTTGACATTATATAACCTTTTTTAGAAGACTTTTATGCTATTACCAGTTAGCAATTTTAAGTTCCATTCTGTCCTCCAGTTCAGAGATGTTTCTTAAATCTTCTCAGTGTAGGGTAGCACCCATGGCAAAAAGAAATGGTAACCCCTTGAAAAACAAAACTCTTACCTCTTCTCAAAATGATCTCTATAAAACTTCTGTCATGATCTGTATTGTGAAGTCCAGATCACTGTAAACTGTCTAATCACGAAACAGAAATGTTCCCTGGTCTCACTTCCCTAGGTTTAGGAGTGGCCTGTAATGAACTCAGCAAAGGGTAAGTGGATGGGAGGGAGAGGAGAAGTGGGTGTCACAAGTGGGTTAGAGCAGATCTTCTGTTTCCCTCCAAATAGGATAGCTGGATTGGTACGTCAGAAGAACTGTCTTAATAAACCCTTGGGTTGGTTATCACTTTATATCATGGCAGGGAGAAGTGTAAATGGTTTGCGTTACCTTAGTGAAGTTCAACAAATTATGGCTCCTTTAGAATCACGTATCATGCTGATAGAGAACACCTTCATTATCTGGTGGAGAAAGCTGGAATTAATTTGAGATTATCTCAAGATATGACTAGAGACCAGGAGAGACTCAACTCTGCCTTTCGGTATTACTTGATACGTTGAAGGTGGATCAGTGTCTCTACCATGTTATGTAAATAACTTACTTGCTATTAGGTGACATGTCATTTTATTTCTTTGGATTGTCATCATAGTACTTGTAAATATTAAGGAATGTAGCTTTGTCTTCCATAGGGGGTTTTAAGTATGATGTCAAATGCAGTTTATATCTCCAAATTAACTTGCAGTTTTCTTCTGGGTGTGTAGGGATAAGGGATAAGGTACTGAGTAGCTCAAACTCCCTTAAACAATTCTGGCAACACTCTTCCGTCAGATCTTTCTTTTTCTTCATATTCTCTTTCCCCCACCCCCAACTTTTAGCACAGCTGCATAATAGGTGTTGGTTTATTTTTTTTCCCTCATGGAATCATGGGTAGTTTCATTGCAGCTCATCTCTTTCTGTTTGTTTCGTATAGGGCTGATAGTTCAGGATCATTCAGACCCCATGTTCAGTTCATATGCCTATAAGTCCCACTACCTACTGAATGAATCAAATCGTGCAGAGTTGATGAAATTACCTATGATTCCTTCTTCGTCAGCTTCCAAAAAGAAATGTGAGAAAGGTAATAATCAAAATAGTTTATCTCTTTTATTTTTGCATTTCCTTTTTTTTTTTTTTTTTCTCTTTAAATGAAGGGGGGAAATGTATGCCTGTCAAGCACCATCTGTTGCTTTTGGTAAATTCTACCTTGGTGGTTGTGACTGTGTCTTCATATGGCTGCAACATTATTAAAAAGGGCTTAAAATAATTCCATTATTACAAATTCTTACCTACTTATACTCTTCTCCTTGAATAAATTCTCACACATTCCATGTATCTGTGGGTTATTAAAATTGAAAGGCTAGGATTTTGCTTTATATATAGAAAGATATTCCAAAGGCTCTTTCTCTTCTGCCTGATGTAGAACTACCATTCATGTTAGAAAAGAATAGACGTGACGTAAATTGTTCTGAACTTTCAGCTAAAAAATGAGGGTAGGTTATTAAAAGAGGGAGACCAAGAGATTTATACTTAAAATTTTGATTTTAGGGTCTATGCTGTCCTTTTGTTTCTTAAATGTTTTTATTAAGATGCTATGAAAACTAGTTGCCCTTCTCTTAGGAGACTGGGGAGATTGACCCAAATGGGTATTGAAAGGCGACCCAGCTCAACTGAAGAATTGCTTATGGGTAATTTATCTACAGAGAACCAAGAGCTAAATGTATATTTCTATTCTCCCAGTTAATTTAACCTGTAGAAGAAACCCATTCCTTGTATTTAGCCTTACATAGCCTACTTGTAACACAGGGAAAAAGTAATTTAACAGTACTGTATTACTTAGGGAGTTATTATTCTGAGAGGGTAAAATGAATTATCAGGAAGGTGAAGGGCTTTTCCTGTATACATTCCCTTTATGATCTGGGGTCCAGGTTCAGAATCTTTAAAGAAAAATTAATACATACCTAATAGACTGGGTATATTTGAAATAAGTTTTTTTTTTCATTCATTGTGTTGCCTGCTTGATGTATCTTTTTTCTTTGTCAGACATCTGAAATGGCAACCCATGACTAAAGAAAATACAACTAACTAAACAGGGTGACTAGAACCTGTGGAGAAGTAGCTCGGAGAGAGTATTGGCTTGCTTGCTTGCTTGTTTGTTTCTTTTCCGTTGAAGTCAGAGGATGTCACCTGACTGGTGATACCACCTACTTCTAAAACAAAGATGGACAGAGCAGTCTGACTAACTCCATAATGCAATAAAATTAGACTACCCGAGGCATTCATTTTGGGAAATGCCTTGTTTCCTACTGGCGCCTTTATAAAATTAGATTAATTCAATTGTTTCTTATGTTGTTTTCAGTACTCAGTATTGACCTTGACATGAATTGAAATTATTTTGAGCCCTCTCTTTGCTTAGCTTGAGCCATGTCTTACTTCTTGCATCCTAAAGCAGTTTTCTTGCATAGCACCAAGGTGGATTGTTCATATTTTCATTTTTCTTGTGTATTTTTTGTCAAAAAATCACGGTGATTTTCATTGACGATTCTGGGTCTGTATTTCCTCTGAAATAAGTCTTTTAAGTTTTAATTTTAATTAAGGTCTATTCCATTATGTTAAAAAATGGCCAGGCTGACTTTTCCACATCAGCTCTAATAATCACATGTACTCTAAAGCAGTTTGCTAAGACTCCTTTCCCTACTGGTCATTCCTTTCTGATGGAGAAGTCAGTTATCTCATTTTTACTTGAAATTTAACCGAATTCCCTACCTAGGCTAAGAGCATTCAGGTAGCTAATCTGTAGCTTGGAGAATTGGAACAATGAATCCATATTGAAACTGCGAAGGGAAAAAATCTCAATGATTAAAGCAAAATCTTTTAAGCAGAGGAAATATAGTAATTTATTTCATCCCTGATTGTAATATGGATTTTCTTTTTGTTTTTTGTTAATCAGTTAGACGTTTGAAAGTCTACAGGAAGAAAAGATTTTCTGGAAAATTGATAGCAAACCCTCAAAAGGTTGGAGCTGTGATTTCATAAAGTTGTGTAGAGGGCTCTTAACCTTTTGCTTATGAGATTTTAAATCTCCGTATATTCATGGGTTACGGACCTGATTTTCTAATAGAATTAATTTTTTTCTTTTTCCGTAAATGTCTGTGTTATATTTTATCTTCAGTGGTTAACATCCTTCTCTGTCACTTGTTGAAATACCTGTTAGAAATAGCTAACCTGCCCCCAAATCTCTTTTATTTCTTTGCACTTAAAAATATTCTTTTGTTTTGTTTGCTGCACTTGTTTTGGTCTTAATCCAGAGATCATTTTGTGTATTTCAAAGGAGAGGATTTTGCTAGGAGAGGGATCTCCTTGAGTGTGGTACTTCATTCTACAGTGACATTTACTTAGTTTTATGCTATAAAGCAGTGGTTCTCAATATGAAGTCAGAAAAAGTTATGTAAACAATTTTTGAACTATGTTTAATATTTCAGAAAATCTAACAGAATCACACATTTGTGCAAAATAAGGCTGCATAAGATTCTTTATATTTGGCTATGATTTGAACAACTTAATGTGATAAGACTAATTTTACTATTGGGATCAGAACCTCTGATTGGCAGTTATATATTTCTTTGGTTAATAAAAACAGGAGAAATTGTTACCTTTAACAGGGGTTTTGATTTCTGTTTTTTGTTTGTTTGTTTGTTTGTTTGTTTTGGGCTGGCTTTTTGTTTTTTGGGTTTTGTGTTTTTTTTACTTTTTGCTGCTGTTGTTTTTTGTTTGTTTTTTTGATAAAATATTAAAAAAAAAAAAAAATGAGTCCCTGAAGAAGGGAAAGGGGATTCTTGGTGATGAAAAGTTGCAAACCACTGCTGTATAGCTTGTTTGACTTTATTTTTACTGGAAAGGCAAATGATAATGTTTTATCACAAATTTGAGAAAGTACAATCCTTTGCTTTTTTGCATTCTTTTATGGGGAAATAAAAAAGTACCGGTCAACCTATTGGCTATCTTCATTCTTGCTAATTTTATTATAAAGGGATTCAGTTAACTGTGGTACTGGATTAAAATATGAAGATGACCACTGCTTGCTTTCTTAGCTCCCAAGGAGAAAAGAAAGTAAGTTGCTACATATTTCTTTGAAAATCTGCTCTCAAATCTATTCAGTCTAAAGATTGTAAGCATCTGTTATGTCATCTGTTAAAGAGTTTTAGCTGCCTGCAAAACTGATACCTCAACTGCCCACCTTTCTGAGGGGTAAAGACCTCAGTAATGTTTTTCATCCTCCTCAAAAGCTTTGAGTCTCTGGTCATGCAGCCCTGAAAAGGACTGGAAATAGCTAAATCTGTTCATTTGCTTTCTATTTTAATCCATCACTATAGACCTGACTCAGTCCCTTTATTTTCCCCCAATTTGAATCAAAGTTAATGCACTTAAAAGATAACTTTCTCTTTCCTCTTTCTTGTTTTCTTTCCTCTTTTCTCAGTTATTAAGACTGTTTATTTGTTTCAAGGTGGAAGATTGCTCTGCTGTGAATCGTGTCCAGCTTCCTTCCACCCGGAATGCCTGAGCATAGACATGCCAGAAGGCTGCTGGAACTGTAATGACTGTAAAGCTGGCAAGAAGCTCCATTACAAGCAGATTGTTTGGGTCAAATTGGGAAATTACAGGCAAGTTTTTCCAAGGACAAAGAGGAAGTATTCAATCATTGTTCAGACACAGGTGTTCATAATCTGAATACAAACTGGCAAGGAGATAGGTAGAACAGCACAGAGCCACTTCCTTGAAAAAAAAAAAAAAAGAAAGAAAGAAACAGAAGAGAAACCTGTTTTGAGTTAGTTTTTAGAGGACTGGGAGGTTAGTTGTTGTTGGATTTTTTTTCTTTTTTAATTGGTTGGTTGGCTTGTTTTTATGTTCTGAAAGTTATTTTATACTAATGCACTGTGTACTACTAGATTTTGGAATAAAATGTCTTATGTAGGTAGTAGGGAAGATGTTTTCTTTGTGTCCTAATACATTCATATTGGTTTCTCATAAAATGAAGACTATATCCTGGCCAAAATAGCTCTCTTTTCCCATTTTAGTTCCTGCTAGAAGCTTTAAACTGCGTGCAAGGAGAGAGTTTTTTAGAATTTAAAGAGGAATTATTTCATTAAGAGCGTTTAGTTCTTAAGACTAAGAATGTGTGATTGTCATTATTTTCAAAAAACTTTCTCCTTTTAAGAACGCTCTCCTTAGCAAGCCTCCACTGAACAGGAATAGCGATTTATTTTATTTTATTTTTTAAAGATTTTATTTATTTATCAGAGAGAGAGGGTGGGGGAGAGAGCGAGCACAGGCAAACAGAATGGCAGGCAGAGGCAGAGGGAGAAGCAGGCTCCCCGCCGAGCAAGGAGCCCGATATGGGACTCGATTCCAGGACGCTGGGATCACGACCTGAGCCGAAGGCAGCTGCTTAACCAACTGAGCCACCCAGGCGTCCCGCGATTTATTTTTTTAAAAACTCCACATTTTACATTTTGAGGCACATTTATCATTTTACTAATAGATACTGTTCAAGAGAGCACAAATGAGAATCTGCTATTCAATTAGAATACTAAGTAAAATATATTTCTGTAGAAATGGATTTTAGATATTTCTATATATGTATATTATATATATAACAAACATACTGTACTATTTTAGCAATGGCTATGTCATTTTCTCTGTTTTAAATACTGCTGCTTGCTTACCTATTTAACTTCAAAAATTTTGTGTTTAGCTGAGATAAGGGGCCTTGAGGTTGAGAAGCAATCCCTCATACACACTATTTTTTTTTTTTAACATATGACAGAAAACCTCAAAGTTCCTCCCACCCAAAAAAAATTGGCAGTTAAATACATAAACAATTTTATACTTCTGGCAAAAGATAAGGAGTTTTGAAAAGCAAATGTTAAGCCAAAGTAAAAAGTTTGCACTTATACTTTAATAAGAAAAGACAAATACCTTAACAAGAACAGAGACAAAGAAGGGAAAGAGTCAGTTTGCCAAAGAATAGCAAAGAGAAAATAAACGTGAAAATTGCTGACCCTCAGGGCACATGGGTGGTTCACTCAGTTAAGCGGCTGCCTTCGTCTCAAGTCCCACAGGAGTCCCGCATTGACCCCCACATTGGTCTCCCTGCTCAGGCATCACATTAAAACTGTAACTGTCTGTGCTTTGACTTAGCACTTCCCATTCAAGGAATTTAAGGGGAAAAAATTGGACAAGGAGGCAAAAATGTATTTATAGGAGTGTTCATTGCAGTATTCTTTTTTAAAAATTTTATTTATTTGACAGAGAGAGAGATCACAAGTAGGCAGAGAGGCAGGCAGAGAGAGAGAGAAGGAAACAGGCTCCCTGCTGAGCAGAGAGCCTGATGTGAGATTCAATTCCAGGACCCTGAGATCATGACCTGGGATTTGTCAAATAAATTACAACATATCCATAACCATAAGAGGATAATGCTGGTCTCTGTAGTAACATAGATGATATCCACAATATATAGTTGAATTTAGAGAGGATGTTAAACAGCGTATGCATTATCTTTCCATGTGTTTACATGTTTTTTAAAAATTGTAGATATAGATATGGGTTTTTTTTTCGACCCAGAAAGAAATACATCTATTGTTAAAGTATGAGGCATAAGATTAAAGGGGAGGCATTTTCAAATTTTCTATTATACATTTCTGCATTGTTTTAATTTTTAATCACAACTGCTTTTTATAATTAAAAATATATCTTTCCAGGGTGGGGAATGGGTGTGAGTTTGACAATTGATAAAACATTTCTATATAAGAAATATCTAAAACAGTGTAAGAAGCCTTCAGATCCTCACATAAATTTCAGAATGTCTACTTTTTTAAATTCCTTTTTTCAGTTTGGGTTTTTTTGTTTTTTTGTTTTTTTTGAGATATAACTGACATAACATATTAGTTTCAGGTTGATTCAGTATTTGCATATGTTGTGAAATCATCACCACAACAAGTCTAGTTAAGCAACACACATAGTTACAGAATTTTTTTTGCTTGTAATAAGAACTTTTTGTTGTTATTGAACAATTCCATTTATATGAAATGACCAAATTAGGCAAATCATTAGGGACAGAAAGCAGATTAGTGGTTGCCAAGGGCCAAGGTAGGTGGGAGTAGGGAGGGAATGCTCGTGGGTTGCACAGCATTGCAAATGTACTAACAACTATAGTATATACAACTTAAAATGCTTAAAATGGTGAATTTTGCCTCAAAAAAAGTAAAAGTAAAACAAAACAAAAAAAAAACCAGGTGGCTCTAATAACTTCAAGATGCCTTTGAAATGATATCTCCATGGCAACAGTCTCTGAAGAGATAGGATAAGAACTTTTAAGGTCTACTCACTTAGCAACTTTCATGTATACAATCCAGTATTATGAACTATAATGTCACCATGGTGTACATTACAAATTTCCTTTATAAAAAGTTATGAATATGAAAGTATCTGCAATTAATTTTCTTACTTACATTTTAATCACATTACATTTTTAAAAAGCCCAAGTAGTGCTCTCATTGGGGTTCATAGCTCAATGAGATTTTATATCAGGTCAGGTCATTTTCACATGCTTTGCAAAGACTCCCATCCATGAACTAATTCTTTTTTTTTTTTTAATTTCTTTTCAGGGTAACAGTATTCATTGTTTTTGCACCATATCCAGTGCTCCATACAATACGTGCCCTCCCTAATACCCACCACCTGGTTCCCCAACCTCCCTCCCCGCACCCCTTCAAAACCCTCAGGTTGTTTTTCAGAGTCCGTAATCTCTCATGGTTCACCTCCCCATGAACTAATTCCTTTTTTTTTTTTAAAGATTTTATTTATTTATTTGACAGAGAGAAAGATCACAAGTAGGCGGAGAGTCAGGCAGAGAAATTGGAGGAAGCAGGCTCCCGCTGAGCAAAGAGCCCGATGTGGGGCTCGATCCCAGGACACTGAGATCATGACCTGAGCCGAAGGCAGCGGCTTAATC
The DNA here is from genome assembly GCF_022355385.1 of Mustela nigripes. Lineage (NCBI taxonomy): Eukaryota > Metazoa > Chordata > Mammalia > Carnivora > Mustelidae > Mustela > Mustela nigripes. The sequence continues at coordinate 33,856,626 of NC_081574.1, read as the reverse complement.
CACTGAGCCACCCAGGCGCCCCCCATGAACTAATTCTTAATGTATTTTTTTTTCCAGTCAGGCCCAGCTGGGTCACATGAAGCTGTTTTCTTTTCAATAACTGGTTACCCCAATGCAAAGCCTCCTGGGGGAAGTGAGGAGGACCCAGAACAACCCCTGGCAGAAAGTGTGCCCCTTCCTAATTGTCCTAGTGAATGTAGTTATTGTGTACACACTTACTACCTTAAAATGAGTTAGAAATAACCATTTCCTGGGGCACCTGGGTGGCTCAGTCAGTTAAGTGTCTGCCTTTGGCTCAGGTCATGATCCCAGGCTGTATGGGGCTCTCTGCTTAGTGGGGAGTCTGCTTTTCCCTCTCCCTCTGCTGCTCCCCCCATTCCCTCTCTCTCAAATAAGTAAAATCCTAAGAAAGAAAGAAAGAACCATTTCCTGAAATACTGATTACACAAAATAGTGTTTTAATAATTTGAGCACAGACTCTTGCCTACTTTTTTTTTCCTCTCTCACTTTTTTTTTAAGAGAGAAAAAGTGAGCACGTGACCTGGAGGTGGGGGCAGCAGGGGCAAAGCTCAAAGCCTGACTTGGGACTTGATCTTGTGAGCCTGTGATCATGACCTGAGCTGAAATCAAGAATCAGTTGCTTAACTGACGCAGCCACCCAACTAAACCTCTCTTGCCTACATTTTAAATTAATTCTTAGGGCTGCCTGGGTGGCTCAGTCAGTTAAGTATCTGCTGTCAGCTCAGGTCATGATCCCTGAGTTCTGGGATCAAGCCCTCTTGGGCTCCTTGCTCAGCAGGGAGCCTGCTTCTCCCTCTCCCTCTGCCTACAGAGCTCTGCCTGTACATGCACTCTCTCTCTTTGTCAAATAAATAAATAAAATCTTTTTAAAAATTCATTCTTAGGTGACTATAGGGTACTTTTTAGATGAAACATGTTCAAGTTCTGCACTATAAATCTGGGAGTGTAATTATGTTTTATCTTCTAAATAATATAATTACTCATTAAGTGAATGGTTTTATCAGACATCTGTAAAGTAAAAGATGGAAAAAATTTAAGTTTTTGTGTATTTACTGTTCATACTGATTATTTTACGTACTACCAAAACTTAACCCTTCACTGGCCCAATTGTTGGAAATTGTCAACTGTAACTCACAAAGATTTCATTTAGTGATTGTTGTGTAGTCAGTCATTGCATGAAACCATTGTTTTCATCCTGCCCCAAATCTCACATTATGATGTGAGATGAATTAGATTCTGAAATACATACTTACATAAACCTCATACATATGACCAAAAATTATTTACCCTGGTTGATTAGAGAGAAGAAAATGCTTGTTTGAATGGAAGTGGTCATTCTTTACTATAACATCTGTTTATTCTCAGATGATTCCCTTGACTACTAGAAATAAACATTTATACCTTGAAAGATAATCTTGGAATTAAGAATGCCAAATTTGGAGGAACACATGACGTTTTTAGGATTGAAGTTGGGTTTGGAATAGTAAAAAAAAGTAAATAGTAAAAATGGTAAATTCTGATTCTTAAACTGGGTAGTGAGTTCATTGTTATTCTGTTTTTATGCTTTATAACTTGTATGTTCATGATACATATTTCTTTATATCAAGTATTTTTTAATTTTTTTAAAGATTTTTTTATTTACTTGAGATCAAGAAAGAGCAGGAGCAGGGGAGCAGAAGAAGAGGAAGAAGCAGGCTTCCCACTTAGCAGGGAACCTGACATGGGGCTCGATCCCAGGATCCTGGGATCACAACCTGAACCAAAGGCAGACGCTTAACCATTTGAACCACCCAGGCGCCCAACATCAAGTATTAATTTTTAAAGAAAAAACTAGATTGGGTGTTTAGGGTATAGTTTATTTAGTCTGTGTTCACTAATTCACTAATACGTATGGGTTTTTAAAAAAGATTTTATTTATTTATTTATTTGAGAGAGAGAACAGCAGTGGGGAGGGGCAGACGGAGGGAAGGAGAGAGAGAAGTAGACTCCCCACTTAGCAGGGAGCCTGATGTGGGGCTCAATTCCTGAGCCGAAGGCAGATGCTTAACCAACTGAACCACCCAGAAGCCCCTCAATATGTTTTTAAATGATGTGTGGTTTGGTAGGGTTAAAGATAAACAAGGAATTTTTTGTCCTTAGAAACTGAATGAAGGGTGCCTGGGTGGCTCAGTGGGTTGAGCCGCTGCCTTCGGCTCAGGTCATGATCTCAGGGTCCTGGGATCGAGTCCCGCATCGGGCTCTCTGCTCAGCGGAGAGCCTGCTTCCCTTCCTCTCTCTCTGCCTGCCTCTCTGCCCACTTGTGATTTCTCTCTGTCAAATAAAAAAAAAAAATCTAAAAAAAAAAAAAAAAAAAAAAGAAAGAAACTGAATGAAAATTGCAGGTACAAAACCTTCCCCTTGCCCCAGGCCAGCCATGTAAAAGAATGGTATGGTTTGTTCATTCTCTTGATCTGAAATTGCTTTTGTTTTCAGATGGTGGCCAGCAGAGATCTGCAATCCCAGGTCTGTGCCACTGAACATCCAGGGCCTTAAGCATGACTTGGGGGACTTCCCTGTGTTCTTCTTTGGTTCTCATGACTACTATTGGGTACACCAGGGCAGAGTGTTCCCTTATGTTGAAGGAGATAAAAGCTTTGCTGAGGGACAGACTAGTATTAACAAGACCTTCAAGAAAGGTAAGTTGAATGATGTTTATAGGGGCTCAAAACTAAGGGGCTCAACTCCACGGTTGATTTCTCGCCATGTCCTGACTTGCGTAGAGAACTTTCACCAGGTGTTAGGATCCAGCGCCCCTACGTATCCAGTCACATTAGAGCCACATCTTATCCAGTCAGTTAGAGAAATACATTTCATTATAGTAGACTCTGCCATCTGTGTGAAAGGAGTTTCTTCTGCGATCTTTCTACAAACATAAGAGATTATTTTGGAAATAATCTTCTTAATCAAGTGAAGCTCCCTTGCCACAGAAGAGCAGTAAAATCTTCTCACGAAGAGCCTTACAACTGTTTTTGCAACAAGTTTCCAGGAAGGTTGGCTTTCTGTAAGAGTAAAATAAATTTAAATCTGGTACAATTTAAAAAGCTGTGGAGATTTTCGGTTGGTTGGGGGTATTTTGTTTTTTGTATTTTTCTTTTTGCTTTACTTGGAAGGGTCTGATTATTGAAGTAGGACCTCTTCCTTGAGGCAGCAGCTTGCACAGAGCCCAGCTTTAACCCTAAATGAGTTATATCCTATTTCAGTGTCTTGGTGGAAAATGGTCATTTCCTGAATAATTTTAAAAAGAAAGCCTCAGGCCAGATCCAGGGCATTGAGAAAGCAACGTAAAGCTGCTCTCCTAGAAGTTTTTTGGGTTTTCTTTTTGGTGTTTATATACTTTGTTTGGTCTTTATTGGCAGCACTGGAAGAAGCTGCAAAACGTTTCCAGGAATTGAAAGCACAAAGAGAAAGCAGAGAAGCGCTAGAGACTGAAAAAAACTCAAGAAAACCTCCTCCTTACAAACACATCAAAGTGAGTCTCTGCCCATGAAAACATTAGTATTTGACAGGCAACAGGAAACGCATTACTGTCTTAGTCATTAGAAGGCACTTTCTGACTTATGAAAACTTTTGCCACTTACCAACCCAGTCTTCAGTTGAACAGACCGGGAGCTTTGGTTGGAAGCATAAAATGGGAGCTGGGGCTGCTGGGGTGTGAGGAGGCCGTTGATAAGCCCTCTTATGACTGGGAGCAACGTGTTCCATGTGGAATCCTGTCCTTGCCCAACCAGGTTGTCCTGCAACCAAATGAGAATGTAGGTGTTTAGCTCCTCCAGAAAAGCTCATGGTTGTCTTCAGTTAGGAAATTTCCGTCAACTGGTAGAAGAAATACACAGGATAAATTCGGGAGAGTTTACGTCAGACTTTGGTATTTCTTTCCACTCGGGAGAGGCCATTTTGTTCTTAGCTTCTTCGGGGGAAATTAAGGTTAAGATAGAAAGAGCCTTTCTCAGAGTCATGCCGTGAGGCATTTGCCAAGCCAGAAATCGCCTGGATGTGTCTGATGTTTCCACTGAAATTCTTGATCTTCTTTGTGCCTTTTTCTTCTAGGCTAACAAAGTGATCGGAAAGGTACAGATCCATGTTGCAGACCTGTCCGAGATTCCCCGCTGCAACTGCAAGCCAGCCGATGAGAACCCGTGCGGCCTGGAGTCAGAGTGCCTGAACCGCATGCTGCAGTACGAGTGCCACCCGCAGGTGTGCCCGGCTGGTGAGCGCTGCCAGAACCAGTGCTTCACCAAGAGGCTCTACCCTGATGCCGAGGTCATCAAAACAGAGCGAAGGGGCTGGGGCCTCAGGACCAAGAGGAGCATTAAGAAGGTAGCGTGCGACAGGGGCTGGGCGGACAGACGAGGGCCTGTGCCTTTCAGAAGATGCTTCATCCTCTCCTGGGGATGGAATACATAAGAATTTAGGGCAAAATTTTGAAACTTTCCAAGGTGAGGGTTGGGCACTTCTTGAGCAAAGCAGAAGCAGTAGGAAGAGGCAGTAATAAAATACACATAAACTTTGGGTGTCCTATGATTAAGCATAAAAAGGAGAAGGGACAGTGGTCATTTTCACTGTGAAATATTGTTTGTTAAGCAAAAGAGCTATAAAAGGCTCCGCAGAGTCAAAAAGTGCAATGGTTAGAACATACTGGGATGAAAGCTAGCAAACCCAGGACTCTGTGCCTTTGTCACCATTCCTTGGCCCTGAGGCCAGGCAGGGCCAAGTCACAACTCCCTGAGCCTCAATTTCCTCCCCTCTCCAATGGACATGGTAATCCCTGCCCGCATATTTGAAAGGGTTGCTACCAGTCTCAGATTAGATTATGTATGTAAAAGCAACTGGCAAAAGTTGAGATCTTTGACCCTTATAAATTATCTTTATTCTTATACTTGGAGGTGGTTCTTCAGAGCAGTGTCTTTGTAGAAAAATTTTTAAATGCAAATAACTCAAAGAAAAATGAAAATCTGCAGCAAATCCTACTGTTTGAACAGTGACTGTCAAACTTCAGAAATCCTGGGAATCTCCTGGGATCTTACCAAGAATAATGTCTTACTGAAATATCTGGGACAGGCCTGAACAGTGTGCATTTTAAAACCAGGCCCCCAGCCCACCTCCACCTTCACACCTCCATCATGCTCCCCCTCCCCCTACTTGCCTAGTGCCCACAGAGAGAGAATGCAGAGAGGCTTCCACTGAGAGAAAGCAGGTCTGGTAGGCATTTAAAGCTACTCTTGACATTTTTGTACCTGTAAAAAAAAAAAAAAAAAAAAATCACCTCTGTAATTAAGAAGTACCATATAATATAGGAAAGAGAAACAATACAAAAAAGATAATAAAGAGTGAAATTCCTCCATCCCTTCCACCTCCTCACCAGACATGACCATTGTTAAGAGGCTATCATGTAGCCTTTTATAACCTTTTCTACACAGTTGTAAATGTAAATGTATATACAAATACATATTCTGATATTCTATACTTAAAGGGTTTTTAAAAACATAAATATGATACATAGTATTTTATTCCACTTCATATATCATAAATACACCTTCATGACAGTACATACAGATTGCTCCTCATTCTTTGTAACAGTCCCATTGTATTCTATAGTAAAATGTACCATAACTTATTTCACCTATTTTCTAATTAATTTATATATATACATTTCATTCTGTAATGACCATTCTTTTTTTTTTTTTTTTTTTTTATTTATTTATTTGACAGAGAGAAATCACAAGTAGGTAGAGAGGCAGGCAGAGAGAGAGAGGAGGAAGCAGGCTCCCTGCTGAGCAGAGAGCCCGATGCGGGACTCGATCCCAGGACCCTGAGATCATGACCTGAGCCGAAGGCAGCGGCTTAACCACTGAGCCACCCAGGCGCCCTGTAATGACCATTCTTGATCATCTATCTCTATGCACCCAGGGTTTTTTTTTGAAGGTTTTATTTATTTATTAGAAAGAGCAAGCACAAGCAGGGGGAGGGGCATGGGAGGAGGGAAAAGCAGAGGGAGAGGGAGAAGCAGACTCCCCGAGGAGCAGGGAGCCGGATCCCAGGACCCTGAGATCATGACTTGAGCCAAAGGTAGATGCTTAACTGACTGAGCCACGTAGGCACCCCTTCAGGCACCCGTTTCTCTAGATTAGATTGCTTGAGGTGAGACTCACGCAGTAAGCACGTGTTTGTGAAGCTGCTTCAATGTGCCAGTGATTCCTCTGGGTATTTGGAAAAACAGTAGTGCACAAGACACCTTTGTGGGTCTGCTGGAGACAGGTAATAAACAGATATATGATGTTGAGTACCGCTAAAATGCTGCAGAGAAATACAGTGCAGTCAAAGGGGAAGGCTGGTGACGGGGATTGTTTTTTCAGACTGCTTGGGTAAGGAGGGCTGAGGAGGTGCCGTTTGACGTGAACATGAGGGAGAAAGCCGTACAAGCACATAAGGGAAGAGAGCATTCCAGACTGAAGAAAAAGCAAGGACAGAGGCCTTAGCATGCTCCAGAAACAGCAGGAGAGCCAGTGCATCTGGCGAAGGAAGAGGAAAGGGGTAGTTGGTAGGTAGGAGATACGAGAGAGGGTGGCCTGGGGCTAGATCCTGTGCAGCCTTAGAGGCCAGAGGTGGGAGGCTTCTGGAAGATTTTAGTGGGAAGTGACTTGATCTGACCTGATGTGTTCATTCTCTATTGCTGCATAACAATAATACTGCAAACTTGAGAACTTAAAATGTAACACATTTTATTTTCTCACAGTTTCTAGGGCTCAGGAGTAAGACAGTGCTTGGCTAGATTCTCTACTTAGGGTCTCACAGGGTTTTAGTCAGGATGCTGTCAAGGACTAGATTCTCATTCTTCTGCCTCAACTGGAGAAAGGTCCACTTTCCTGCTTGCATGGCTATTGGTAGAATTCTGCTTTTTGCTCCTGTGGGTCTGAGAGCTTTGGGTGTTTTCTTGGTCTCAGTTTATTGTTGTTTTCATTGTTTTGCTGCTATTAGCTTCTAGAGACTGCACATGATTCCTTGCCAGATAGGGTTCCCCAACATGGATTTTTGCTTCCTCATAGCCAGCGAGGGGGAGAGACACGCCACTCCAATTGGATGCTAACATCTTGATGTAACAAACTCACTTAATCACATACATCCTGTCACCTTTGCCATGGTCTATTGGTTAGAAGCACATCACAGGTCCGGTTCACTTAAGGACAGAGGATCACACCACAGTGTGAGCCCCAGGAGACAGGCATTCTGAGAGCCATCTTAAGTACCTGTGTGCCACCCTTGGGGTTCAGAAGAATAACTGGGTGTAGTCTAGGGCATTTATGGTCATGGGGAAGGAGTAGCAAAAAGGAAATCATTATTATCAGAGAGAGATGATGGTGGTGTGGACTGCTAGGGTTGTAGCAGAAGAGAAGTGGGTGGATTGCTGACATTTTGAAGGCCGAGCCAACAGGATTCGCCGATGCATTAGATATATGGATTGCATTCCTTGGCCAAAGGCCATTAGCATTTAAAATGTCATTGTAGGTAGGGTGTCTGGGTGGCTCGGTTGTGTCCAACTCTTGGCTCAGCTCAGGTCTTGATCCCAGGGTCATGAGTTCAAGCCCTGGACACAGCATGGAGCCTACTTAATGAAACCAAAGTCATTATAGAATGCAAAAAAAATTCTTTAAGTTTATTATTTTTTTAAATAATGTCTGCACTCAACATGGGGCTCGAACTCACAATCATACTATCAAGAGGAGCACACTCTTCCAACTGAGCCAGCCAGGTGCCCCGAGAATGCAAAATTTTTGATGTTACTTTAATGCCATGCATATCACATATACAAATTTTTGCCTGTGACTTGGGGAGTTTTAGGGGTTATCCTAAAATTTATCCAGTTTAATATCGTGTTAACATCTTTTAAGAGTAATTGGATTTATTTTAAAATGTATTCTAATTTATTAAATTGATATAATCAAGAGAAAAGAAAAATACAGCTAGGATTATTCTGCCAGTTAGCTCTTGAGGAATTCCTAATGTAAGACAGTTGGTCTTCTACAAAATAGCTGGAAATATACATTCCTGAAAAGCAAAATCATGAAGACTGAGTAGCAACATAGAAAAGATTTTTGGTAAATTGAGGGTACAGAAGCCAAATATGAAATTGATTGTACACAGCCAGTTCTCTCCTTTTTATATGTAACAGATTCCTGAAAATGTGTGCCAGAGCCAGTAAGAGACTTCCTGTTACAGAGTGATTTCTTTCTCAAAAATTAAAATATATATATATTAAATACTGAATTATACCCTATCTTTTTGCCATAGTCTTTAAGGACAGATTTCTAGCATTTTTAAAGTTCCCTATTTGGTCATTTTTGTTCACAGTTGAATTCACAGTTAATGGGTGTCTTTTGAGTTTGTCTTTTTATAAGATTTTTTATTTATTTTTTTTAATGTGGGGCTTGAACTCACAACCTCAATGGAACTCAAAAGTTCCATGCTCGGGGTGCCTGGGTGGCTCAGTGGGTTAAAGCCTCTGCCTTCGGCTCAGGTCATGATCCCAGGGTCCTGGGATCAAGCCCCACATCGGGCTGTCTGCTCCTCGGGAAGCCTGCTTCCTCCTCTCTCTGCCTGCCTCTCTGCCTGCTTGTGATCTTTGTCTGTCAAATAAATAAATAAAATCTTTAAAAAAAAAAAAGTTCCATGCTCTGTCAACTGAGCCAGCCAGGTGCCCCACAGTTAATGGTTTTAAGTCCAGTAAGCAACTCTTTAGTTTTTTGTGTTTTTCTTTCAGATTTTATTTATTTGTTTGAGAGAGAGAGAGAGTCTGTGTGTGTGCACAAAGGGTGGAGGGGCAAAGGGATAGGGAGAAGCAGACTCCCTACGAGGACTCGATCCCAGGACCTGAGATCATGACCTGAGCCAAAGGCAGATGCTTAACCGACTGAGCCACCCAGGCACCCCGGTAAGCAACTCTTTGAGGCTAAGGTTTGTCTCTTTAGGACATCTGAAATATTTCTTTTACAAAATAGCTAGGAATATTTATTTACAGTGTTAGCAAATTGATATCAGCACTTTTAACTTTCCTGTATTCATTTTCATAAAACAGTAAATATAAACCATAATACATGATACTCAGGCTTTCATAGCCACAGAACCATTTCTTTAAATGAAACCTTACCTTGAATCCTAATATGTGGAAAAGATGATGTATAGCCAATTTGGTTGCAGTTCTGCTCTGTGGGTTTCAGTTAAAAATAAAAACCCTGCCATTAACCCAATGGCACCGGCACTGGGCTAATTCCAATATAAAGAGGAGTCCTCCCTTGTCTTAAGTAAATAAAGACTAGACTGACTTTTTATCCAGTCAGTTATTCTAAAAAACAGACAAACAAACCGACCATGCCATTAAATAAGTATAGTGTGGTGAGGAAATCTACCTGTGAGGGCGGTGGTCCCACGTCATGGTGTGAATTGCTCATCAGCTGTGTCACAGCCCGGGCTAGATGGAGGGAAAGCCTGGTAAGGTGACAGAGCATGGGGCTCAAATGTGCGTACCCTCCTCCGTCCTTCGTGAGAAAGGACTGGAAGGAAAACGTAGTTGCAGTTATCAATTAAATATATTTCTTTTTCTTTTTTTTTTTTGTATTTGTACATTTCTTTTTCTAACCTAATTCTTTGTCATAGCCCAGAGGTCAACTTTTGGGGCCACCATTCCCCACTGGAAGCAAGTATGTAGCTCCTTGAGGCTGACTCAGAGCCTCACTGACCCCACTAACAGCAGACCGCCAAGGGAAGGGACATGCACAGGACATTAGGTTGGTTTCTTCCAGTCTGACCCATTAACTTTTTCTCTTATTACAGAAGTGACAATCTTTTGTTTTTATCAGTAGAGAAGGATTAAATATTCGTAAGAATGTTAGCTTATGTTCTTAATGATTTGCCAAAATCAGAGAATATGGTACTTCTCTTTAGATTACTGAAATTTACTCTCAATTCAGAATACTGAAAAACTCTCAATTTACTCTCAAATACCGTGAATCTAAGTGATTAAACCATGAGTTCTAAGAACTAGTGAAAATTTGTAGAGGGGAGGAAGTCAGGGTGGGAAGAACGAGAAGTCTGGTGAAACAATAAGCAAATACATTGTTTCCTACGACATTTCTTTTTCTATATGACAAAAAGTTCTGTAGGTAATGCTCTTGTCCTGGATTGAATCAGCCATGCTTTGGGGGTGAAAGGGTTAATGACTGAATTTATAAACACAAGATGTTGAATTATATATTTACCTTATGTTAAAAGAAGCTAGTCATGGGGCGCCTGGATGGCACAATCAGTTAAGTGTCTGACTCCTGGTTTCTGCTTGGGTCCTGATCCCAGGATCCTCGGATTGAGCCCTGTGTTGGGCTCCCTGCTGAGAGCTTCTCCCTCTCCCTCTGCTCCTCCCCCTGCTTGTGCTCTCTCTCGTTCTCCCTCTCACGTAAGTAAAATCTTTAAAAAATAATAAAAGAATCTAATCACCGCACACCTGTGAGAACAGCAAAATGAAAACTAGTTGGCAGTGCTGGCAAGGATGTGGAGAACTTGGGTCTCTCCTGCAGTGGGAAAGTATGATGGGGATGTAAAATGGTGCAAACACTCCAGAAAATAGTTTCTTATAAAACTAAATGTAAACTCACCATTTGATCCAACCAGTTGTACTCCTGGCCATTTATCCCAGAGAAGTAAAAACCTATCTGTACACAAAAGCTTTTTACCAGAATGTTCACAACAGCTTTGTTTGTAATAGCCCAAATATGAAAACAATTCAGACATGCCTCAGGAGACTGACCCAGTAAACAAACCGCAGTACGTCCACAGTGCGAAAGTGTGCTCAGCAGGAGAAAACAGACTGGACTGCGGACACACACAACAAATGGGTCAGGTCCCAAGAGAATTAAGAGTGAGGGGGTTTTTGCCAACCTCAAAAAATGACATACTGTGTGATTTCATTTACAGAACATTCTCCAAACGATGGCGATGGAGAACAGATTAGGCATGGGAGGGGGTGGAGGAGGGCAGGAGGCTGGTGTCATTATGGACTGTACAAGGGGTCTTCGTGGAGATGGAACAGTTCTGTATCTGATTGTGGTGGCAACACGATTCTACACCACACACACACACAAACACACGCACACAGTGCATGTAAAATTAGTGCAGTCTGAATAAGATTTATAATTTGTACCAATGTCAGCTCTTTAGTTTTAATACAGTCCTATAGCTCTGTAAGATGTTGCCTTAAGGAAGTACTAAGTGAGGGGTACACGGATCCTCTCCGTGCTATTTTTGCAACTGCCTGTGAATATCTAGATTTACTCCAAAATAAAAAAGTTTTTTAAAAAAAGAATTCATTTAACAGGCATTAACCCTAATGCTGTACACTTAGTAAACGTCGGCGTAATATACCCTCAAAGGCTTGAGTTAGCCTTATCGCCGGCTCCCACCATTATGTCACTCAGACATGTTGTCATAAATCATACTGTCGCAAGAAAAGACAGGTCATCACCTTTTGAGACACTGCTACAAGAAAAATAGTGCCACCTGCCTGCCAGGGAATGACAACTACTATTTGTTTGTAGCGTTCGATTTCCAGGATTCTTTTTGGTTAATGCTCTTGGATTACACATGGGTGTTAAGGAATGCTCTCAAAGGGAACACATTGGTTTTACATTTACAGAGTGCGTGCTTCTCTGCAGGGTGAATTTGTAAATGAATACGTTGGCGAATTAATTGATGAAGAAGAATGCAGATTGCGAATCAAGAGAGCCCACGAGAACAGTGTAACTAATTTTTATATGTTAACTGTTACCAAGGTAAAATTGCTTTTTTTTTTTGTAAGAAATAAAGGATTTTTGGTCTTTGTTTCATGGGCTTAGGTTGAACTCCATTTCCTCTAATTTGATTGTTTTTTTCTGGAGAATGAGGGTGCTTTGTCGTAGCCAGTACGCTAGCCACCATATTGTGCTAATTATAGCAGGCTATACAAAGGCTGATTGTTGAAGCCTTGCACTTGGCATGTGAGTGGACAGATGACCAGGACCAGCGTGGACATATGAGGCTTTTTGTCTCAGCCCTTCTTAGTCACTGAAGGACCTGGCCCTCAGTTTCTCTGTCACTGACAGAGACAGTCGGCTTTCTCATGCTAAGTTTTAAAGCCCCGTTCAAGTTCTGATTGAGCAAAAAATTCTAACTCTGAATCGTTCAGTGTACTGAAATTTTGTGTCTGAGTTAGGACAAATGGGTGCCATCATAAATGAAATGACAGTAAAGCTGCTAGATTAATCCATGTGCTCCTAAGTCCCATTTGCCGCACATTCGGGACAGCCGTTATCTTGTGTCATTTCTTCAGCAGCCCTCTGATTTGCGGAGGATGGGAAACTGAGGTCCAGCCCTGACAAGCGATCTGTTGGATAGCTTGTCACAGTTGAGTGAAGGGCTAAGACCAGTACCCATGTTTTGTATGTTCCAGGCTCTCCCTGAAACTGAGTTAGAATATCATTAAAAGTAAGAACTAGAAATCACAAGAACTCTATTTTAACTGATATGTCATTGTTTGACAGTTTTACCACTTTCAGGAACATAAATTTCATAAATATAAAATGCCATTTATTTCTGATGGCTGAGTGGCCCTCTAAGCCCGCTGCTCACTGTCGGAGGCCCTCCAGCCATCATGATGACACTTGGGAGGCTCCGTCCTCCGGAACTCATCCAGATGATCAGAGTTTGAATTCAGGGCCAGAATGTTGAGCTTTTCACTGTGTTCTGAACGTCAGTGTAAGTGAAAATAGGAGGAGCAGGTAACCACTGCAGAGTATGTCTCACGTGATAGCCCTTCCGTTGATCAAACGTCCGGATCTTCATTCAGAGGAAAGTCTCCCATACTTCCTCTGTCCCTCTTTATGGTGTGCTGTCCTGTCCATGTAGCCCCGCACTGGTTTTGCAGGAAAGGAGGGCTGGCAGCCAGCAGCGTGGTTCCCACCCCAGGCGGCGGGCTGAACTCTGCGCTCCGGCATCCCCGCGGCCAGTGCATTTTCTAAGTAGCATTTTTCTATGATCTGTGTCTAGAAACAGTTTAAAAAAATAGAAACTGAATTCCACTTTATCTTCATTGTCTTGGCTTGAAGCTCATCAAATAAAGTAGACAACTTGGTCACCGGCCCTGAGAGCATGTGTTCGGGGAGTTGGCAGCTGCCATAGACTCGGGCTGGGGTTGCATGTTTCTGAGATAGGCTCCTACTTGATTTTATGTCAAAGCTACCTCCATTGCTTTTCTTTCTGAAGGACCGTATAATTGATGCTGGCCCCAAAGGAAATTATTCTCGCTTTATGAACCACAGTTGTAATCCAAACTGTGAAACACAGAAGTGGACAGTGAATGGAGATGTTCGAGTGGGGCTGTTCGCCCTTCGTGATATTCCTGCAGGTAACAAAGCTATTTGCTCCCCATGTGCCCCTCTCTGGGCAGAATATCCTTCCAGGTTTGATGCTCAAGTATTTATTCAAGTACGATGGGGTTACATTTGGAATTGTTATCTGCCACGAAAAAGTGAAAATCTGTGTCCTGCAAAAGGGAGTCGAGCAAGAGCCTTTCTGCCCAAGAGGATGTTACAGAATCCTGTGCGTCCACGACCCTCCTGAATGACTTCTCCCAATTATTGCTGTCTGCACAATACAACCAGATGTTTAAGCTTTTGTTCTCTTATTTAAAGCATTAACATACTGGGTTAACATCAGCTGCTTTCTTGGTTTGTGTCGGGGGGGGGGGGGTTGTTTGTTTGGTTTTTAGTTGAAAGATCAGTCTGTTTCAAATTAGACTCAAAAAGCTTCTGAAGGCAGTTACTGCTTCCCTGTTCCCTCAGCCGCCCAGCATCTTACCAGCAACGCTTAGCTGCTTCTCTGCCGGGGTTTAGAGAAATGGGTGAACAGGGAAGAGCTGTAGCTGATCCCGGGGACTCTGTTCAGGACCAGCCCAGCAGCAAGCTTGGACGACCCGGTTCGAGTCCCTGGGTCTTTGGTGTGACTAGCAAATCCGCACTGTGAGCTCTTCTCCAAGCACACTCTAAAGCATTAATCACCAGAGACCGTGTGGTCGCTGCTACTCCACGGCCCTACTGTTCATTCAGAAAGCCATGTAAATTACTTTAGAAAAGCAAGCTAAAGCAGAGCCCTTTTCTCCCGAGCAGATTTCCAATTCTTAGTCTCAGTTACATAGTTTCTGACCACTTCAATGAGAAGGATATGACAGCTTTTATAGACTGTTTTTTCTGCAATATTTGGTGGATGGGGGTGTTTTTCTCTATTGTTTCTCCCCCATCGCTCTTCAGTGTGGAGCACGGGTGAGAGAAAAGCCTTCGGGTCAGAATTATGTCTGTCTTTTCATTATGAGAGTGCGTGTGTGACAGCATGTCTCTTCCCTTTGACTCGAGTATGAGTAATTATTTCTCTTACTTTAGGGATGGAGTTAACATTTAATTATAACCTGGATTGTCTGGGCAACGGCAGAACGGAATGCCACTGTGGGGCAGAAAACTGCAGCGGCTTCCTGGGAGTGCGGCCCAAGGTCAGTGGTGCAGGGAGCGAGTGCCCCAGGCCAGCGAATGGGTCCCCAGTTTAGTTCGCATCCATCAGGTTCTGAAGAGATGTTTGTATTTCTCATTGAATCTGGAGTTACCAACATCCTTTTCAAAAACTTCTTAAAAATTCACACTATACCCAAAACCACTGGATGAGCCACTTTGAAGTGGTGAGTTCTGTGGTATGTGAATCCTTGCTTTAAAAAAATAAAGCGCCGTATTCAAAAATCAGTGAAAATGAAGCCTTATTTTTATTACAATACTGTTATGGGCGAAGTCCTCCTGCTGGTTTTTAGGTAACTGAACTACAGAGCTTAAGAGAACTCAGATGAGTGTGAGGCTGCGGGAGCTCCCTTTCCATGTAGAGCTTCACACGCTGTGTTCTCCTTCTCCCTGCCAGTCGACATGTGCGTCAACAGCCGAAGAAAAAGCCAAAAATGCTAAGTTAAAGCAGAAGAGGCGAAAAATCAAAGCAGAACCAAAGCAGATGCATGAAGACTACTGTTTTCAATGTGGAGATGGTGGAGAGCTGGTCATGTGTGACAAAAAAGACTGTCCCAAAGCATACCACCTCTTATGCCTTAACCTGACTCAGCCACCATATGGTAAGCGAGCCTTTTGGGACCCTTTCCCTGTCTTGCGTCTTGGCCAGTGATGTGTCACCTAGAATGTACTTTGCTCCCCTTAGTGGAGCCATGGGATGGATAATGAACAGAACAACCAACACTAGAAACAAAGTATGCTAGTGAAAAGTCTGTCTGCAAATGTGGGATAGGTGCGGGCCAGGAGGATTGGTTTCTCGGACCTTGTTACCATGGGCGAGCAGTTGGCTCCTCTCTCTGGCGGTGAGTTTGGGATGCGCACTGCGTCCATTCTCAATAGTACACTCAGACGTAAGTTTGGCCGGAATTTGGAGTTGTGTTCTAATTGAATTCAGTCTCCAGTCTCAGCAGATGGTGCAAACTTGGGTTTTTCGTGGGTAATCAAGAGGGGCACTAATGGGGCTCTTTTCCCTGTTCGCACCCCTCCGTAGGAAAGTGGGAATGCCCGTGGCATCAGTGCGAGGAGTGCAGCCGCGCTGCCGTCTCCTTCTGCGAGTTCTGCCCACACTCATTTTGTAAAGATCATGAAGAGGGCGCTCTGGTCCCCTCTGCTCTGGAAGGCCGGCTCTGCTGCTCCGAGCATGACCCCGAGTCTCCTGTGTCCGCAGAATACTGGAGCAAGATCAAATGCAAATTGGAGTCACAAGATCATGGAGAAGAACTGAAAGAATAAATGGGTGGTGATTTTCTTTTTCTTTTTATCGAGATGGAAAAAAAAGGAAAAGAAACCAGTGACTCGGTGGCACGTGGGCAGGAGAAAGCGGCTGCCCTGCGCAAGCCCCTTCCCCGGGCGCCGCCTTGTGGCCCTGCGCGCTGGGGCCAGAAACTCGCGGGCAGAAGCAGGTGGCCTGGGGCTGTTTTTCTGTTTTGTGGGTTGGGGATTCTTTCGTGGCCGGCCAAATTCCCTTGGTCTTCTCTTGCCTTCTATTATGCTTCATGCCTTTGCAGCAGGGAAAAAAGAGATGTCTTCACTCTGAAAACAGCGAAGAGAAAAAGAAATTTTGTTAATGAGATAAATTTTAAGTCTAGGATGTGTTCCTTGGGTGTAAAAAGCAAAAAAGTAGCCCTCATTCCTTTATTTATTTTCATTTTTTAAAACTCTGGAGAAGTGTAGTTCAGGTAGTCTATTCAGTGTGCGTGTGTGTTTGAAGTAGCATTTGGAGCAGGCCCTCTAGAAAAGGCTCTGATGGCCTTTATATACCTCTCCGCTGAGCAGTAGGCAAGGCTCACTTCTCTTTCCTCCCAGATGTCTTGGCTCAGAGAAGGGTGCTGTGCGAGTCCTGAATCTGGCCTCTTGAAAACAAAATGCCTCAGTGGATTTTACCCTCAGTGGTTTGCACCTAGGCCAGCTTTGTGATGGGATACCTTTACCTAGAAAGGTAGATAATGTGGTTTTTGGTTCTGGGGGAAGACAGAAACAGGTGCCCTCACTGAGTTTGAAATGTTTTCCACTGTGGACATTTTTGATGAAGTGTGTTTATGTGGAGGTGAATGCAGCATTGGAGTGGTCGTGCCTGTTGCTCCAACATGTGGACAGAGGCAGCTGAAGGGAGATGGAAGGCCCAGACCCAGAGTTGGGTCATTCTGTGCAGTGTAACGGAGCTGCTAGTCTGACCTGGAGAGTATTATGGGCATTTCCTTTCCTGTCTCTGCTTCCCTCCCCAATCAAACATTCCCTGTCTGCTGGCCACCGGCTGGCTGTATTTCCTTGTGAAAACAACACAAGCGAGTCACAGTTGTATCTGAGTAGGTCTTTTTGGTTTAGTTCCTCATTTGGGGGGGTGGAAGGGGTAGGGACATCTCCCAGTTATATGTAAACAGTTCCTATTTAGTATTATCTACTAATTAAAATTGCCCCACTGAGGAAGGGGAAGTGCTTCTACAGGGTGTGTAAGAGCCACACAAACACACTCTGTCTTAGGAAGCACTTAGGGAAGCTCCCAAGAAAGCAGTGTTAGCAAAAATGGTTGGCTGTGATGCTTGGATCTCCTAGATGCCAATGTACCAAGATGTCTAACCACAAAGTTCACTTGCATTTAATGCTTTGGAATATGTATATTCCAGTAGTCCTTGTATGAACTAATTAGTAATGTCAGACGTTGTCACACTGTACTAAGTAGAATTCTAGGGCTAGCTTGAATGAACATTAACCTTCTCTGTGAATTTTGACTGCTTACAATTGCTGGTACCTGGTGGCATTTATTTTCCCTCAAGAAGCACCTAGGAACCTTCGGAAGGGAGGGAGGGGAGATGCTCAGCCATGTTCCTTCAGTTCTGTGTGTTCCTTTTTTCTTATCAATTTAGAGTTCTTCTCTGGAAAAAAGAAAAAAAATAGCTGTTTTGTGCCTCTCTCTCTCTCTCTTTTTTTTTTTTTTAAATGTAAATGTGCAATTGAACTGGATTTTCTCTTGTTAAAAAAAAACATAAAACAAAAAAAAATATATATCACACTACAATTCCTTTACTTAAGCTCCTAAACTGCCATTTGCCTGATTCCAGCAATTAATTCTGAGGTAACTTATAGAGCCTCCAGGAATTCTCTTGATTAGATATGGTCCCAGGAGAAAGAGCAAAATGGAAAATGCTGTGCATGTTACCAGATCGAATCGCTACCAGTAACGTGCAGCACAGCGCACCAAAACACTAAACTTTGCTCTTGAGCAACTATATAGTTTGATATCCTTTTAAAAAATAATTTAAGAAAATCTAGGTTTTATCATACTAAAACTTTATTTTATATATATATATGTGTGTGTATATATATATATATATATGAGATAAATGTTTGCTTTTTTAAACTTACTAATATGAAGGATTTCTTTTAACATTCAAAATATAACTCTTGTTGAAACCGTATCCCACATGAACTCTTCTCTTCTTGCTTTGTTTTGGACTTAGTGCTATTTAATATCTGATGACTTTTATATGGTAAGCCAGGGTCCATCCATATACTTACAAATACCTTAGGTTTCAATATTTTCATGCAGCTTCCTCATCATGTCACATTTTGTCATAATGGCTCTGCTGAGATTTTTAAATCTTTTTGGGGGGGAGGGGTGGGAGGGTACCTAACAGGATCATTCTGCCATTTCAGAAATTAGGGTAAAAAACAAAATAGCTACTAACTACAGCTCTGGAGGCTTCATCCAGGAGTGCTCTTTAGTGGTCCAGAAAGAGGCTTTCGTCCCACCAGTGGCCCAGAGCTCTCCTCACACCTCCGTGGCGTCACGACCGACTTGTTGTACGTATCTTTGTATCTTCACGTTGCAGGCTGTGGAAGCGGAAAGCCGGGGGAGAAAGCTGTGCTTCCCGTGCGCAGCGTGTGCACGCACCGTGCTTGCCTGCGCCTCACCAACCCGGTGGGCCAGAGGACATGTTGCTCTCTTGTGGTCTGTAGTTGGTTTTGTTAACTTTCAAATCCGTGGTCAGAGCAGAAATGGTTTGGGTTTTATTCTTGTCCAAAAATGAGATAAAGCATCATGGGATAATGGTGGTTTTTCTTTGTTTATTTTTTAGCCTCATATTACTTCTTTGGAAAAAGTGAATGTAAAGTTTTTGATAATCAGCATAAAGCTTCAGAAATCGGTTGGGTTACAACTGTAGAGGAAATGGGCCCTCCCGGCATGCACGGTGCAGACAGGGGCTGGCCCGTGGCCAGTAGCAGGGTCAGGAGGGTTGCGGTCACCTGCCCCTCATTCCTGGAAGGCCAGCACGGCTGGAGGAAGTGATTCTCTTCTTTAATATCTAATCAGGGTTAGAGTCAGGAGGGAGGTGGGTTTTATTTTCATTTTTATCTTAACAAATTCCTACTCTACCTTAATTCTCTGAAATGATCTGGCCTGAGCTATAGAATAGGCCGACTTCTTGAATCACTGAAACTTGGAGCTCTCTGTGTGTTCAAGTCAGGAACAAATGTAAAAACTAAAATAACAATAATAATAATAATAATAATGGGGGTGTGGCTCTGAGCTCCCTTCTGCTATTTCCACATAATACTTGGAAACATGCTTGTAAATAATGTTTTGAAATTCTGAGATAACCATGTAAAAGACTCTCAGAGCAGGCAGGCTGTTGGACAGGTTTCTCTCCTGGCTCATAAAGTAGTTTCCTTTTGGCCTCGCTGCGCAGTCTGTGTTCTAATCGGGGTCAGAGCCAGCCTGGACGGCAGAGGGCAGCCCTACAGAGCGTCGTCACTGGACCCCCCAGGTTCATGGCTGGTCCTTCATTTCATTGTTAAGTACAAAGCTTCCTTTAGCATTCACCTTGAAATCAGGGAGCTGCCACATGCCATGTCCCGAGAGGATAAGGACACAGGTTGTGGTAGAGCCCTTTGGGCTTGGGAAGCTCACCTGGGAGGAGGTGCGATGCCGCTGGCAAGAGGCTTTACTGCCAGGTGGAGCAGATTCGACTTCCGGAGTTGGCCAGGTTGCTGCACACACAAAGTGATCATTTGGAACGATTTCCGTTGGCCTAGACCACTTGCAGTTGCTCCCTGGTTGTCTGTAAACCGAGAGGAGAGCTCGCCTCCATTTTCAGCTAAGCTAGGGAAAGATCTGATTAGACGGCTTTGCCATGTATTAACGAATATTGAAAAGTTGGAAATGTGTACATACTGAAATCTACCAACTTTTCCCTGGGGCGGGGTACAGGAAGAAAAGGGGGTTAGAACAGGGTGAGGGAGGGGGAATGACAATGTTTACCACAGGTACGAAGTAGTCACTTTAACATTGAGACCTCTGCCTCATTGAATTCAGGTTTTTTAAGTACTTGAAACTCTTCAGATTCCCCTTATTTTACAGTTATTTTTAAATTTATGAAGTAGAAAGCATTGTTTTGTATACTGTTTTGAAAACAAATAGCCTAGTCTCTTGTCCTCTTCAACTTGGATTAAAGGCAAAGTTCTGCGAGTGGGATGGAGTGTCCACAGCAGATAGCTCAGATTTCATGTATACATTCGAGGAAGAGACTCTTGCATGAAATACCAGCATTTTTATGAGTATTTGCCATGTGTGTTCTTTCTCTTGTATTTTTGTCAACCCCATCCCTGTGCAGCTCTTCTTTTCTTTTAATATATATGCCTGTGTAAGGGAAAAAACAAAAATTTGCACTTACGTTATACTCCTGAAACGCAGGGTGTCGTCTGTGTGTGTTTCAGAAACCATTTCCGTTCTTTTCTCCGTCAGTCCATTGCTTAAGTGACAAGTTCAGGTGCTTGTGGCACAGATGTGTGTATGGTGGGGAGGAGGAGAGCAGCCTGCCCTTCTGTAGCCTGTGAAAGTCAGTTACATGTAAGAAAAAGTGAAAAAGATGAACAGTTGCCAAAGTCATTTATTCAGTCCTTAGTTTTCTTATGTGACCCTCCGGATCTGCGAGTTGGCAGGCAAGCCCCCTCAGGTGCCGCCCCCGCCCACCTGCCACAGACCTTGACGTATGCACGCGGGGCGCGCAATGTCCATCAGATCACCGAGACGAGGTATGTATGAGGTGTTCTTGTCAGGTTAGGAGTGGACCGGATACAATTTACTTTTTACTCTGTTGTTATTAATACTGCTCTTTATCTTATTTGTGCTGTCACATACCCTCTGTTAAAAAAGAAAATCACATTGCCTCCGATGACCAAGATGCTAAATGATGATTGATACTAAATGATGATTACAACTGGCTAAATAAGATCCTTTTTCTATACAAGGGTGTGTGCATAATTGGAATTGATAGGAGAAATTCATTTGTAACCACTTGTGATATTGCACAGCAAACACAGACACCTACAGATTGTTTTCTTTTTCTTGTGATCTTTATCTATGATAATGACCTTTGTAGATTGGTTATTTCTGTACTTTGTTTATCTGTAATAAATTTGTAGATCCTGTGAAATGTTATTTTGCCTAAATCACTTGAGACTTGAGTCTTTAATAACAAAGGATCAATATTCACTAAAGTCAATCTCTTTTGAGTTTCTGTGACTTGGCTAGAAGCTCTTGACACTAAGGGATTAGTGTTCATTTTCCCTGGGGGGCGTTCCACTAGGGCATTACTGTATAATGACTTGATGTTGCCACATAGACTTCAAGATATATGATATTTTGGGGGTTTTGTTGAATGGCCTATGTTTTACTGCATAGTGTGAAACGTGTAAAGCTTGGTTAACCTGTATATAGATAGCTTATTGTTGACTAGTTATAGTATATTTAGGATTGCCTGGAATTTTAAGCTTCTTACTACTGTGTGTGCTGGTAGGAACATAAATTTTTGTACATTATATTTACTGAGATGTTGCCTTTTTTTATTTTACAAATACTTTGGAATTCAGATGTGTTTTTTGCTTCCATGAGGATTAATTTGGAAAGGTTCTTAATGACATTCCACTGACTTCAGATTTTGCTTGAGATTGACTTCAATAAATTGTCCTGTATGTTCCAAATCGAACTGTGGACTTACTTGTTCATTGCCTGTAGTTTCTTGCCACAATTGCTGGGCGAGAGGTCATAGTGGGGAGAGCAGGCACCCGGTGCCGGCCAGTGACCCGAGGTCCTTCAAAATGCTGTCGCAAATGAGCTTGGAGCCGATAACGTGGGGTTTGGTCGTGTTTTCACGGAGGGAAAGTCCTTGGAGAATGTTGCTTCTTGCTCAGTGTGGTGGGAGACTACGGAGCGAACGGCGGGAAGGGGAGATGTGCGTCACTCTCATCCCGGCGACTTGGCCGACTCCGCCGGGGCCTGCGGTGGAATGGCGGTCGGTGTCCCCTGGAATGGCGGGAATGGCTCTGCGGGCGCCTCCTTCCTACCGCCAGCTGGGGCTCTCAGAGCGGTGCCGAGGGATGACCCGCCAGGGCAGGTTAGTGGCTGCAACGCCTTCCTCCGGTGCAGTTCGCCCAGCGTCCGCCAGCCCGCGCCCCCGCGCCGCCGAGGCCCGGCCCCCCACTGCCGCCGGGACGGCCCTCCGGGGCGGCCTCGCCTCCCGCCTCCCGCCGCCGCCGCAAGAGCTGCCACGTCAGCGTCAGCGCGGCGTTTGGCTGACGGCAGGATGGGGAAGGTGGCGGCCCTCGGTGCCGAGCTGGGCGTGCGGCTCGCCCTGTTCACGGCCTTCCTGTAAGCGTCCTGCCGCTCGAACCCCGCGGCCCGCACCCTTGCCCCCCCCCCCCCCAAGGCGGCAGGAGGCCGGCAGCCCCTTCCTCGGCCCGGGGCTCCCAGTGCGGGGGCCGGGGGCGGGGGGGCGGGCAGCGGTGGGAAGTCCCGACGAGCGGCTGGAGGCCGGAAGCAAACCAACGTGCTCTGCACATTTTTGTTTCCCCTCTAGGGTAACGGAGCTCCTCCCTCCCTTCCAGAGGCTGATCCAGCCGGAGGAGATGTGGCTTTACCGGAATCCGTATGTGGAAGCCGAGTATTTCCCCACCAAGCCCATGTTTGTGCGTAGAGAACTAGCCTTCCTTCTGACCCTTAATGTTTAGGACGAGCTCGATGCTCGGGAGCAGGGGGTGGTCCGTCTGGCTCCGGGGGGATCTGGAGAGCGTCTTTCGTGGGGAGCGTCTTGCTCCCTTAGATGAGGGGCTCAACTTCTTGTTTCCTTATGATCACGACCCAAATTGAGAGCGCAAGATGCCAATTTTGGCCCAAAAGACAGGTACTGTGAGCTCTGCTCCTTAGGATGGATTGAGGTACTGGTCACTTAAGAGCAATGGCTGATGGCCGTGGCGTTCCTGGTGGAGCAGGTGCTGCCCCGTCAACCCCCAGACGCTGCCACTGCGCACACTGACAGGGCCCCGCTAGGTCTGACCTGTGACGACTTCTGTTCCCTCCATTCCTCCTCCCTGTTGGCACTGCTTGAACCACTAGCCATGTGGTTTCACTGGGGGTTTGGTTTGGGTTTTTTTTTAATCTCTACTATCTTCTGTTTCAGGTCATTGCATTTCTTTCCCCACTGTCCCTGATCCTCTTGGCCCGATGTCTCAAGAAGGCTGGTGCGACCGACAGCAAACAAGCCTGCCTGGGTAAGAACGAGCCCTCCCTGACTGGGCTGGTCTCTGTCTCCTCAGTGCTGGCATCTCAGCCACTGGAGGTGTGACCTCTGCCTGTGGAAGGCCACGGAGTTCTATGTTCCTACAGCTATCCTGTCTCCCCTGTACCCGCGTTGTCACCCGTGAGAAAGCTGGCACTCTGAGAACACAGTTGACCTCCGAGGTGAACAATGTGCTGAATGACTGGTACCCCAAAAATGGATTCGGCCTAGTCCAGAAGCGCTCTCTGTACTCCACCACGTTCAGGCCTAGAATGATTTTTCTGCTCAGCTCTGGCTAGAGCCTGACCGTTCCTATCTCAAAAAGACCATGGCTGGTGCGCTGGCACGGCTCAGTCGTTAAGCGGCTGCCTTTGGCTCAGGTCATGATCCCAGTGTCCTGGGATTCATCCCTGCATCGGGCTCCCTGCTCTACGGGGAGCCTGCTTCTCCGTCTCCTACTCCCCTGCCTCTGTTCCCTCTCTCACTGTGTCTCTGTCTGTCAAATAAATAAAAATAAATTTTATTTTTAAAAAAATTTTATTTATTTGACAGACAAGAGCAGGAACACGAGCAGTGGGAGTGGGAGAGAGAGAGGGGGAAGCAGGCTCCCTGCTGAACAGGGAGCCCGATGTGGGACTCGATCCCAGGACATTGGGATCATGACCTGAGCAGAAGGCAGCCGCTTAATGACTGAGCCACCCAGGCGCCCAATAAATAAAATCTTTAAAGAAAAAAAAAAAGACCACAGCTGCTCTCTTGATGAGACCATGATCATGCAAGTCCTCCTAGGCAAAACCCACTAACAGTAAGTTTCTTTATTTTCCAGCTGCCAGCCTTGCCCTGGCTCTGAACGGTGTCTTTACGAACACAATAAAACTGATCGTGGGCAGGTGAGTGACCAGAGTCT
Organism: Mustela nigripes; assembly: GCF_022355385.1. Taxonomy (NCBI): domain Eukaryota; kingdom Metazoa; phylum Chordata; class Mammalia; order Carnivora; family Mustelidae; genus Mustela; species Mustela nigripes. Next base: position 33,832,489 of record NC_081574.1, on the reverse strand, counting down.
GCGCCCTGGTGCCTGCCTCGGGCCTCCCATCTGCAGGAGGTAGTTACTGGCGTGGCACCACCCACCGTCTTCCTCCCCCTCTCGGCAGCCTCAGTCTGACCTTGTTCTCTTCACCTAACATGGCCTCCCTCCCCTATAGCTGTCCTGTGGGTGACCCTTGTGGACTCTTTCCTGGCCTGAACAGTGTTTCCCACTGACCAGCACAGCAGGGTCATCGTCCACTAGAATACCCCGAAACTGCAGTGTGACTTGCTCTTTGCCCTAAAAAATAATCGTGTGCTGGACTGCCCCCCCCACCCACCCAAATGTAGACCCTGGAAATAAAGCTTTTCTTTCTACCCTAATCCAGTTTCATCATTTTACCTGGGACACTATTTGACCAACTGTGAACAGGATTACAGTATCTGATACAACCAAAAAATAATTTCTGAAGTTAAGGGATCTGTGTTGAGACCGTGTTTATTTTTTCAGGCCACGCCCAGACTTCTTCTACCGCTGCTTCCCCGACGGGCAAGCCCACTCCGACTTGACGTGCACAGGGGAGAAGGACGTGGTGAACGAGGGCCGCAAGAGCTTCCCTAGTGGACATTCTTCCTGTATGAATACCGCATGGGCTCAGCATCTGTGCTTTCTTGGGGTCACTGAGTTTAGCTTAGGAAGCTTATGAGGATGGGGCCACCTCACTACTCTTGTTCTCGTATCTGAAAACTAGAGAATCCCCTCCTTTAGTAACCCCAAGATTCCATAGCCTGATCCTCAAATATTAGGACAGATGTTCAAGGATAGAGGAAGTCGTTTACCTTCATGAGATATGAACATTTTATGAGTCTTGTATTATTTATCTAGATCCCACAATCTGGTACTAGTTAGAAAAATATTAACTAACCTTTATTGAAGGTGCTTTGGAAAGCAATTTTTATTCTCTCTTTTGGTATCATAGTAGCCCAAAGAAATGGATACTATTATTTTTATGATTCCTATTTATACATCAGGGAACTAAGGCATCAAGAAGTAACCCTACTCAAAGTCCTACTGCTAGTATTCCAAACACTATTCCCAAGGGTAAATATTATTAACTTTGGGACACACAATAAAGTTCTTCATTTTTCCTTCTGTTTCCTCCTCATCGATGATCTGTACCACAAGTGTACCCAAAAAGGATAAAGCACGTCTATGCCCCCAGCCACCTGTCTGCAAATGAGCAAGGGAGCTTCCTTTAAAAGACATCTGCTTACTGGTCTTCCCTCTTCTAGTTGCCTTTGCTGGTCTGGCCTTCGCTTCCTTCTACCTGGCAGGGAAGTTACATTGCTTCACACCACAAGGCCGTGGGAAGTCTTGGAGGTTCTGTGCCTTTCTGTCACCTCTCCTCCTTGCATCTGTGATTGCGCTGTCCCGCACATGTGACTATAAGCATCACTGGCAAGGTAAGCAGGGTCTTCCTGCCATGTAAGTCTGCGCGTTTCACCTGCCGCCGTAGCCCTAGCATTTGGCACGGAGACGCTAACTCTGTTAAATGAATCAACAGTTGAGTATGGGATAGTCTGGGTTTCTGAACCAAGTGTCCTTGTAAAGAGATTACCAAGGAGAAATGTCCCAATTTTTCTGTTATTTTGAAGCATCATAGGTTCAGAATAAACTAAGAATTTTTTTCCCTCTAAGAAATTTTTTACAACAAACCTCAAAGGTCAATTTCTTTACTGTCTTAAAATAAAAATCAAGTTTATAAAAAAAAAAAAAGTTCATCATCATGAGATTTTTGTTCAGAAACTAAAATTCAAGAAAATATAAAATTGTAGTTAAACCAAAGAAATTTGTTCAATGATATAATAAAACATCCAGATTACAGAGTATCTTCACATAAAACCCATAATTAAAAACAAAAGCTGATAATATTGCCCAGAAGTCCTTAGGAGCCCTGTTTTAAAGAATAAGCTGATTTTCTTTAAAGGGCAGCTCCTGTACAGTTTATTACTTCCTCTACAACTCTTTAAATGGTGAAAAAGGGGTTAATAGCAGTAAGTGAAACTTTTGTTATTTTGAATATTTAAAAAATTCAATCTAGTGGGAGGTGGGGGGGGTGGGGTAACTGGGGGATGAGCATTAAGGAGGGCACGTGATGTGATGAGCTCCGGGAATTATATGCAACTGATGAGTCACTGAATTCTACCCCAGAAACTAATGATATTCTATATGTTGGCTAGTTGAATTAAAAAATTTTAGTCTATCCTTGGAAAAAGATTTAGACTTATTAAAGATGTGGATTTTTAAAATTTTATTTATTTTAAGAGACAGTGGGGAGAGGCACAAAGGGCAGAGGGAGAAGGAGGCTCCCTGCTGAGCAAGGAGCCCAATTTGGGGGGGTGGGGGGTGGATCCCAGGGTCATGACCTGAGCCACCCTAGCGCCCGCAAGTATGTGTTTTGACTTGGTGTTTAGGAAAGAACCTGAAGATAATCCTGTTAACTATATGATAAAATTGAGAAAGCCTAAAGAAACCATAAACCTGAAATTGAGGTTTTTTTTGCACCCAAACAAGTAGAGTTAACCTGGAGGGCCAACTTCTCTATATCGGTGTCCCCCACTGTACTGCACTTCACAGAGAATTGTGTTTTACTAATGGAAGGTTCTAGCACCCTACACTGAGCAGGTCTGTCAGTGCCATTTTTCCAACAGCATTTGCTCACCTCATGTTTCCATCGTATTTTGCTAATTCTTATAGTGTTTTAAATATTTTTATTATGTTTATTATGGTGATCTGTGATCAGTGATTATGACTTGCTGAAAGCTCAGATGATGGTTAGCATTTTTTAGCAATTAAATATTTTTTAATTAGGTATATAACTTTTGTTTAGATCTAGCGCTATTGTACGCTTTAGTAAACTACAGGATAGTGTTAACGTAATTTTTATATGCACTGGGAAACCAAAAATTCATCCTACTTGCTTTACTGAGGTACTCGTTTATTGCAGTGATTTGGAATCAAACCCTCAATATCGGTGTGCCAGTACTGCGTGGTGTTTTAACATGATTTGAGATCCAGTATGATTAAGAAAGTACCTTATTTCCTCTCTTTTAGATGTACTAGTTGGATCCATGATTGGCCTGACATTGGCCTATGTCTGCTACAGGCAGTATTATCCTCCTCTGACGGACGCAGAATGTCATAAACCATTTCAGGACAGACTTGGACTGCCCACGGCACAGAAGCCTGGTGACCCTTATCATTTTAGTATTTAGAAATTAGAACTACCTCAATGGAGAGTAGGTGCGGCAGCCCCTCTAAACTGCCCAAGACAAGAATGTCTGACCTGTTAACTCTTAAGAGATACAGGTGAGGACACAGCACTTCATTCTGTCTCCATATGGTTATGCAGTTTTGCTCACATGGATTTGTCATGAGTCCAGGTTCAAGGTTCATTTTCACGACTCTGTGCCACACATTCTGATAAAAAGATCTTCCAGTAGTCTGGTAGATTGGTATCCCAGGATCTACAGTGTTTCACATTTAACTTAAATACCATTCTTGAAGGATCTTTCACAAAGAAGCCTTTACATACCCTAGAACCCACAGTTAAATTTCTATTTTCCATAGCTCAAATTCTTCAAACCCAGGGCACGACCAACTAAATTATTTTTGGTTCTGTTTACTTTCTCTAGTGACAATTCCGTCAAGCTTTAAATAGGAAAATGTCCAGTTCTGGCTTCTTTACCGCCTTACACATGTGTCTTATCTAAGTCTAACCAACACACTGCTGTCCATTTTGAATCCTGTGGGCATAAATTATTTACTGAACCTGTGAATAATTTTTTAAAATGGTAAAGACAAATGAGGTGGAAATCATTAGTTGCTAGTATTGAAACCACACTCCTGAACTGTGTTCATGAGCCACTTTCCATCCGTGTATGACTGAAGATCTGCCCAAATGCATCAATTCTACAACTGGCTGAGGCAGGAAAGAATGTTCTTGTCTGGAGAACAAATGAACTTTTTCTGTCCCTTCTTCATAATGGGATATAAGGAACAATTACAGGACATCACCAGAACTGATGCTATTGGACCAACAACTGCCCTTCTCTTTGTGATTATACTTTAAATATGACCTTGTCTGATGTGTTTCTTTCTATATTTTCAGTGTATTTTTTTCCTTCAATAAATGTGACAAAGAAAATGGTGAACGTGGATGTTTTTGGTACGTAAAGTATCATTCAAGCGCTGGAAAATTTCCGAAGTAAAACACTGGATTCCCCATCTGACATAAGTGATACAACTAAGCCATAGTAGAGGCTGATATCTGTAAATATTGAATAGTCTCAGTGCTGACTTTGTAATTGCTATGCTTTAAATTCTGAACTACATCTGCCTATGATCATGAAAACACCAGTCAAGGGAAAAGAACTTAAATATTAGTTCTTCACCCCAAACTTCCTTTTTTAATGAGCTTTAATAACATAAAGGGGAAGAAAATGATTACTGTATTCATTTTCTGTATAATGGATCGAACCAGATAAAAGTAGGCAACTGGCCAATATGGTTTTATTTCAGTATTTCATAAACTTTTAAATAGAATCATGTAAAAAACAAACATTTCAAAAAGTGCAAAATATTAGAAAGCTAATCAGTGCTTTTAATCTTTCCGTGCACACAATTTCTTGCTGAGATAAGCAATACAAATTCTGTAGCGGGGACTATGTATAAAATGATACCCTACAGAGTTTAAAAGTAGGCTTGGTCAAGAGATTGCACATGATACAACCGAAATAGTGCAAATAACACAGCTAAATAAAGAATTTAAATCAAGCTTATTAACCTGTGTACTACACAACCACAATGATACCGTAGGTGGAGAGACGAGATAGGAACTCCTTTATAGTCGTCTGCCCCTCACCGTCAGAAAACTTTTCTTAGTACCAACAGTGGTTTATCTAGCTATCCAGGGTTATGCTGTTCATCTTTGGTTATAGGGACTCATTCTTTCTTGCTTATCCTTTGGTTTACTCTTAAGCTATTCTGCTAATATGAAGAATAAATTTAAATTTGAAGACAACAACTTGACAAAAGCTTCTCCTTTAAAATATAATTGAATGCTACTTAATTCTCAGTAACCCTTACTTCAAACTCAGCTTATATAGTAAAGAAAATAAAAGTATTCCATATATCTGACACTTCTTAGTGGCTCAGCATTAGTCTATAAGCAGATGGACAAGTAAAGGCCAGGAATGGATCCTGTACCCAGCCCAGCCCTACCTCTGCCATCTCTAAGGTGACAGTGATTAACCTTCCCTTTCCGTTTCTCTGGAAAGGGATAGAGATCACGGCTGTCACACGGATGGCTTAAGTAAATGTTAAATGCCAATGCACTGGATAACCATGATACATTTACAAAAAAACCCTTTTTTATAAAAAACAAAACACAGTTTGCCTGCCTATTCCACTTTATAAACAGAGAGGCCTATAGAGTTGGAGGAGAGGGTAAAGGACTATCACAGAGAGAACTGCAAGGTCAGTGACAAACTCTGACCAATGAAAAAGAATATACAGCACAGTGGTGAGCAGATGCCCTGGAAAATATCAGTCTATATGCACCCGTCATCTGCAAGGTACATACATCTCACTTCGCATGTTCTGACACAGACTCTGCACTGGCTGCACAGATTTTTCTTTCAGAATAAGAAATATTTCTCCCAGCCGAAGCTACCTGCCCAGCCAACACTACCTGTGCCATGAGGCTATTAAATAAGCTCTCTGGATTATGGGTACCTAAGCAGGCAATGGTGTTTACAAAATGTCTTCAAAGAGGACACACAATACTGCCTTCACTCAAGTGAATATCGTGGTTGACTTGCACAAATTCTATTTCACCTTAAATGTACTACTGTCAAGGCTATGGGATTTCAGGTTTTGTCAGCCCTTATGACTTTGCCCTCAACTTAAGAACAGAAGTTACTATCAAATAACTAAGATGTCATCTAGAGTCTCCCCATTTGAAGCATAATATAAAAGGACAGGTCTAGAATATATAACATCTTTGCTTTATAAAGATGCACCTAATAGGAACTAAACTATCCACTGAAGACTCTGAGAGCAGCTCGAACAGCTGGGAAAACAATGAATAGCATCAGCGAATCCTTGCAGTCAGCTGTCCGCTGCAGAGAGTAAACAATACTGTGTGTGAGCTACACTTCAGGCCTTCACACAGTACTTGTAGGAAACAAACGCTGCTCGAAGGAAGCTGCCCAACTCCACCCCCACTTAGCCTCCAAATGCAGAGAACAGCAATGAGAGATGAGCGCACCCCAAAATGCCTTCTAATCTCCAGAGCCTGCTTACAAACTGAAACATTTTCTAAAGATAAGTAATAATTTCCTAGAAAAATTTCTACCAAGCCAAAATAAATAAAACTCAAAAAAGACTTCATACTATCTCAAATAATAAGCAATAGAGGATGGCCCTTATCATCCAAAATTAAAGATGCAAACAAACCCCACTATGAAGAGTGGCAAGTGCTTCTATGAAGCCAGTGGTAAAAAGTAATAGGGTCTTCCCTTTGCTTTTTCTCTCACTTCTGAGATAACAAGATTATCTTCCAAAGACCCCAGTGGTAAGTAAGTGACAGGCAACATGCAGGAATGACACGGCTGAGGAGAGGGAAACTGCAGCAACAAGCAGGCGGATTTTCTGGGGGAGGATCCTTCAGTGTCCGTCTAGGGAAGAGTGGAACAGAGGTCACGATGCAGTCACAACTGGAAGGCGACCAGGCAGAATTCGGGAGTCTAATGCATGAACTTTCTATTAAACATCTAAGAAGCTGAGGAACTTAAATCTCAGGATGGGCTCTTCGTCATTAAAATTGTAACTGTTGGGACGCCTGGGTGGCTCAGTTGGTTAAGCAGCTGCCTTCGGCTCAGGTCATGATCCCAGCGTCTTGGGATCGAGTCCCACATCGGGCTCCTTGCTCCGCAGGGAGCCTGCTTCTCCCTCTGCCTCTGTCTGCCATTCTGTCTGCCTGTGCTTGCTCTCTCTCTCTCTCTCTGATAAATAAAATCTTAAAAAAAAATAAAAATAAAAATAAAAATAAAATTGTAACTGTTGCCGTGGTAACTTAAATGATAAGAACTATTTAGATTCTGAGTTTAGATCCTAAAAAAGTGACAGGTGTTACTGGACTAAGTCACCAGCAAACACACACACACACTCTTCGTCTAAATGGGCTATTGCACTTATTCCTCAGCAATTTTAACCAGAGTCCCTCTAAAAATGAACAATAACCTAGATCTTGGTGACAGGCAACAGAAAAGTACGTTTATAAAGAGCTCAAGCCTACACTGTTCCTCATAACATGTCAGTATGTAGGAACTATGCTGCATACATGACATTTAAAAACTTACATTAAGCAGCCATATATGGTTCATTTTTACTGTAAAGGCTGATCAAGGAAGATGCCCTGGGTTTGGTAGATTTCTTTGAGGACCAGCAATACCGTATCTTCAGACTCCCTGTAAAGAGAAAAACTTAAGTTGTAAGAAGAAACTAACGTTTATACTAGATGCTTTACATATATTCTCTCATGTAATCTACACAACCACCTTACAAGTTCATTTTTCTCAAAAGTTCATTTTACAGTGGAGTATTACTTAGCCATAAAGAACAATGAAATCTTGCCATTTGCCATAGTGTGGATCGACCTAGAGGATGCTAAGTGAAGTAAGAGACAAAAGCCGTAAGATTTCACGTATATGTGGAAGTTAAAAAACAAAACAAATGAACAAAAACCAGACTCATATACATACAAAGAACAACGTGGTTGCCAGAAGGGAGAGGGGTGGGGGGATGGATGAAATAGATGAAGGGGATTAAGAGGTACAAATTTCAAGTTATAAAATGAGTAAGTCATGGAGATGAAAAGTATACCACAGGGAATATAGTTGATAATATTGTAATAATGTATGGCGGCTACCCTTATGGTGAGCACTGAATTGTCCAATTCACTAGCAGTAATTCACCTGAAACTAATATAAAATTGTATATCAACCACAATTTTTTTTAAAAAGTCTAGCATCATGTCTGGTAATACAAAAAAAGCTAGTAGTAAATAACCAGGCAAGAACTGTTCCCTTTCCACAGAACGTCTTCTTGGAATAATATGGAAGACCCATCCAGCTGGTTACCTTAAGTTTTTAAGGTGACCAACTGGACCAATTTACCTTTTTAAAAATATATAGGGGCACCTGGGTGGCTCAGTGGGTTAAGCCTCTGCCTTCAGCTCAGGTCATGATCTCAGGGTCCTGGGATCGAGCCCTGCATCTGGTTCTCTGCTCAACGGGAAGCCTGCTTCACCCCCACTCTCTGTCTGCCTCTCTGCCTACTTGTGATCTCTCTCTGTCAAATAAATAAATAAAATCTTAAAAAAAAAAAAGTATAATCGTATAGTTCATAATCAAGATCTAAAAGAGTGTTATAATGAAGTTTCACTACCACCTCTGTTAACCACTAGTTCCCATCTTCTGACAATCAAGTTACCAGTTCCTTATGTATCTTCCAGATACCATTCTGTGTGTGCCCAAGCAATTACTTATATCTAGTTCATAAAGAAATTTGATTAACATCATGAAGGACTGCCTTAAGGATATATAGCAAACATTTCTCTAGATCTGTGGTTTAACATTTTTTGAATCATGTATCTACTTGAGAATCTAATGAAACCAATGGATTTCTCCCCAGAAAAGATTATGATTATATATATATATATTTTTTTGGGGGGGATATATTTTTCCAAAATATAAGTAAAGTTTCATTGGATTCATATGCTTTTTCTATCCCCCAGAAATCCCATACACAGACTTAAGGTTAAATTCCTATGCCAGTCAAGGGGTATTAGCTAAACAAGATATTCAAATGGTGTGATCCTGGTGCATAAATAAATGGATCAAGAGAAAAGAAGTTCAGAAATAGTCCTAAATCTATATAGGAATTTAATAAAGTGAGACTCTCAAATCCACTAACGGTGTTGTGACAAATGAGAGGCATCTGGAAAATGACCTGAGCTGATCTATACCTGTCCCTGGAATAAATCCAAAGTGAATCAAACATTCACATGTAAAAATGAAACCATAAAATATCATAATAAACTGTGGTAAGGCATTCTTCAGAGGATAAGGAAGATCTAAGTATGACACATTCTAGAAGCCAGAAAGGAAAAATCAATATGACCACATAAAAATCAATCTTTTCAATTGTCAAAGACAAACTGGGGAAAAGGCATTTGCAACTCGTCACAGACTGATCAACAATAAAAAAACATTTCAATATAAAAGAGAATAAAGAATATAGAAAACTCCCAGAAAAGGAAACAAAAATGGTCCTGAAATATATGTCAAGATGCTCAATCTTATTCATAACTGGAGGAATGCAATTTCTTTTTTTTTTAAGTAAAAGGCAAAAGATTGATCTGATCTGAAGAGAGAAAGGAGCATACAAGGCGTGCAACTTAAAAACTATAGTGTGGGGTGCCTAGATGGCTTAGTAGGTTGGCCATCTGCCTTCAGCTTAGGTCATGATTCAGGGTCCTCGGATTGAGCCCCACATCGGGCTCCCTGCTTGGTGGGGAGCCTGCTTCTTCCTCTCTTCCTTCTCCTTCCCCTTGCTCACATGCTCATGTGGTCTCTCATGAATAAATAAGCAGAATTCAAAAAAACCCTATAGTACGCAAAATACATACACTGAAAACTACAAAACATTGCTAAGGGAAATTAAAGACCAAAATACAGAGAGATACTGTGTTTGTGGATCAGAAGACTCAGCATTATTCAGATGTCAATTCTCCCCAAATTCATCTGTAGACAAAATATCTGCAATCACAACCAGAATCTCAGAAACCCACTAGTTCAAAGGGATTCATGTATCCCGATTTTTTTTTTTTTTAAGATTTTATTTACTTATTTGACAGAGACCAAAACCGGGGGGGGGGGGCAGAGAGAAGGAAAGGGGAAAGCAGACTCCCTGCTGAGCAAGGGACCAAGGACTCCCTGCTGACCAAGCCCAATGCTAGGCTCAATCCCAGGACCCAGAGATCATGACCTGAGCTAGAGGGAGAGGCTCAACCAACAAAGCCATGAAGGTGCCCCCCAATTTTTTTAAAGATTGATTTATTTGAAGGTTGCCTGGGTGGCTCAGTCGGTTTAAGCCTTTGCCTTCGGCTCAGGTCATGATCGCAGGGTCCTGGGATCAAGCCCGAATTAGGTTCTCTGCTCAGCAGGGAGCCTGTTTCCTTCTCCCTCTCTCTCTCTCTCTGCCTGCCTCTCTGCCTACTTGTGATCTCTCTGTCAAATAAATAAATAAAATCTTTTTAAAAAAAAAGATTTATTTACTTGAGAGAGCAAGGAAGTATAGGGAGGAGGGGCTTAGGGAGAGAGAGGGTGAGTCTCCAGAAGACTTTGCACTGTGCACAGAACCCAACATGGGGCTTAATCCCACCACCCCGAGATCACAACCCAAGCCAAAACCAAGAACTGGGCACTCAACTAACTGTGCCACTGAGGACCCCAATGTTTATAGCAGCATTATCAACAGCAGCCAAATTATGAAAACAGCCCAAGTGTCCATCGATAGATGAATGGATAGAGATAGGTGGTATATACACACAGCGTGATACCAGTCAGCCACAAATAAGAATGAAGTCTTGCCACTTGCAATGACAAGGATGGAGCTAGAGAGTATTATGCCAAGTGAAATAAGTCAGAGAAAGACAAATACTATATGATTTCACTCCTATGTGGAATTTAAGAAATCAAATAAATGAGCAAAGAAAAAAAAAAGACATAAACCAAGAAATAGACTCTTAACTATAGAGAACAAACTGATGGTTACCAGAGGGTTGGTACATAAGGGGAAGAGTTAAATAGGTGATGCGGATTATGGAGTGCACTTGTGATGAGCACCAGCTATCTGGAAGTACTGAAGCACTAAATTGTACATATGAAACTAATATTACACTATATATTAACTAACTGAAATTTAAATAAAAACTTAAAAAAACAAGGCACCTGGGTGGTTCAGTTGGTTAGGCATCTGCCTTTGGCTGAGGTCATCATCTCAGGGTCCTAGGATTGAGCCCAGACCTGGAATTGTCCTGGGATCCAGCCCCATGTAGGGTTTCCTGCTTAGCAAGGAGTCTGCTTCTCCTTCTCCCTCCCTCCCTCTTTTTCTCTCCTCCCCTCTCCCCTGCTCACGCTCTCATGGTCTCTTTCTCAAATGAATGAATTTAAAAAACATTTAGAAAGTAAAATATAATAAAAACTTTTTAAAAATTAAATAAAGAATCACAATTTAAGTGGCTCAGTCAGTTAAGCATCTGCGTTCAGCTCAGATCATGATCCCAGGATCCTGGGATCAAGTCCCACATCGGGCTCCTTGCTCAGCAAGGAGTCGTCTTCTTCCTCTGCCTCCTGCTCTCTCTACTTGTTCTCTAACAAATAAATAAATAAAATCTTAAAAGAAAACCTAAACGCATGCATTTCTGAAGCCTTATTACCCATCCATCTTATTTTCCTAGCTATCTTTTTCTTTAGTTTCAATTTATTTGCTGATTATGTTCTTTTCTGTTATAATGTATGAATTTCAATAAGCATTAGTAATCCATTCTATAACCCATCAGATAATTATATTTAATAATGATTAATTCTGTTGAATAAGTTGTGGGGATTTATTTTTTTTTTAAAGATTTTATTTATTTATTTGACAGAGAAATCACAAGTAGATGGAGAGGCAGGCAGAGAGAGAGAGAGAAGGAAGCAGGCTCCCTGCTGAGCAGAGAGCCCGATGTGGGACTCGATCCCAGGACCCTGAGATCATGACCTGAGCCGAAGGCAGCGGCTTAACCCACTGAGCCACCCAGGTGTCCAGTTGTGGGGATTTAATGTACAACATGGTACTAGAATTAATAATACCGTATCATATACTTGGAAGTTGCTAAGAGAGTAATTCTTAAATGTTCTCATCACACACAGTGTGTGTGTACACAGAGTAATTATGTAAAGTGATGGAGGTGTTAATCATTTCACAATATATACATGTATCAAATCATGTTGAACATCTTATACAATGTGTAAATTATATCAATAAATCTGGAAGAAACATTTAAATATTAAAAGTATAAACTTAAAATGAAAATAATAAATTCTGATCTAGCTATTGTAAATACTTTCAAATGAGTTTACAATACTTTTAGCAACAGTAATGTATTTGTTCCAGTTCAATAATATGTACCCTTCCTTTCCCCCACCAATGACCAAAAGACACCACTTTTAAAACTAAACTAGCTGAACTCATGGTTGCTGACATCATCAGCCCATGCTCTACCCAACTGCAAAGTAAAAAAACAATGTGTTTAAATCAGATTTATTTAAATGATATAATTGTGTTATTTTATAACTGTCTAAAAGTGAAATCACTCTAATCCCAAATGTACACTAGCCTACCCTTCCTTTCCTATATCTATCAAATAGCTTTGAAACAATTAGACCCCTCCCCAAAAAAAGAAAGAAAAGAAACAACACCCAGAAACAAAAACAAACTTCACTTACCAATAGCATAGATGGCTTTGTAAAGCAAATAAATATTCATTAAAACTTTCAATGGGCTTCTCTTGCAGCACATAGTCAATGCGCTGGCCTCCATTCAGCATTCCCACATTGATGGGTGGGACTTCTTCTTTAACTGTCACAGGGGTCTCTTCTGTGTTAACATCTGGACATAGAAGACCCATAATAACAATCTAAAAGCTTCTGGCCATCCAAGGTTGTCCGTACTTCCCTTCAGACTACCAAGGTTACAGCAGGGTGAGGTATTCTCTGCTCAGAAAGCACCTTCCACCTCTCAAGCCCCTTAAAGCTTCTCCTCAAGGCATACTGACTCATTCAATCCCATTTCTTTCCCGTACCTCTGACAGCTAATTCATTTGCCTCTGGTTTATAAACTAAATAGAAGGATAGAAATCTTTAATATTTGAAAATTAAAGCAAAAAGAATGCAACATTAACTGTGAAATTAAGAGGAGAGCATACTAGCTAGTGCCGAGCCAGGAAAATAAAACCGACCATTGAATACAGGACATTGCCCTATGAAAGCAAGGTGCTTCACAGAGGAGGCTCCTAACCTCACTTCCAAAGTTCCCAAGTAAGGGATGTCTTTTAAAGCCTCTGTACCAGATATTCAGCTACTCTTGACATTTTTCCTCACAAATAATGTTTTTCCATAATTTGTGGCTCTTAGATCATAGAAAAGACTAGCCGAGGGGAAGGCTCACTAGGGCTCATAGTATTGGTTCTATACCATGAGTAAGAAATACACACTATGGACTCTTATCAGACCTAATGAAGGAAATCAAAGTGTACAGTATCACTGACCACTCAGCTTCTCTGAACTTGATTCAGATTCTGCTTCAGTTTCTTCTGTAGTTTCTGAAGCCTGTAAAGCAGGGTATGGAGCTCTGGTGAAAGACTTCCAGGCCATCCGCAGTGAACCTAGCAAGTTGTTCTTAAGGTCCATACTCATCCTGGTCAAACCCTCTCTCAATTCTGAAACATATTTGAATAAAGAACATTAAATGGTTTACAAACAGTTCAGCGTCCAACACAGTTAAACAAAGTGAATGAGGTCCAGTCAGTCTGCACTGACCAGACATCTAGAATTAAAAGTTCTGCACTCAGACTTACCCAAGTGCATTCGCTTCCTGCCCTTATGATGTGGGATTAGCATTGGCTCAAATTCCACTCCTGGAACCACCATCGGTTCAATCCTATAGGCCACGGGATCAAACTACATAGGAAAAATAATAGCTACAGATACCTCTGCTGAAGAAAGACCGCCTTAGGAACTGTGTATCAGGCAAGAATAATCATAAACTCATAAAAAAACAAAAACTTCAGTAGTTTTGCCCCATCACTTTCAGATTCACACTATTGTAAATTGTCTCATTACCATAAAATAGTATAGAAAAAAGCAAATCAACACAACAGGAAAGTATATGTTCTTTATCAATAAGCTCTAATATTCAGGTGAAAAGACAAGAGCTGTCCAATGCTTACAGGGTGATAGATATTGAAAAAACCTTTGCATGTTGGAAATTTATAGTTGGGATCGATTCTTTTTAGTCCTCGGACAGTAAGGAACATTCCAATGGGAGATCCAAAGGCAAAGAATATTTCTGGTTTGTAGATGAGCCGGGGGTATTTTACAGACACCTGGAAAAAAAGATAAAAAAGTATCTCTCACTGATAACAAGTGACCTCTGTTCCTACCATACCAATGGCACGCAATGAAATGACTCAAGATAATTAGTATTGTTACCTGCCCAATGCCAACATCCAGATAGTCACCATTTCCAGTAGTGTTGGTTTTACTGCAGAAGCCTGGTTCTTTGAGGATGTCAGATATGGTCACCCCTGAAGCTGGCTGCAGGGTTGGTCTATTAATACCCTAAAGAATAAAATAATTCTATGGAGCTGTTATGTTGTAAAAATATCCAAAGAAATACACAGTCTGAAAGGATACTTAGGAAAGTTTTGAATAATTCTAGGAAGAGTCTCAGAAAACAGATAAAGCTGATGAAAACAAAAGTTGTCCTAAGTGATGAACGGACATCCTTACATGCTCTAAATCAGTGAACAAAGCTATCTGGGCAGCAGCTGAAACTTTAGGCATCCATTATGAGAGAAACAACAGCAGAGCATGATAAAAGAGGAACACCGAGGGCCGCTAAGGGTTTCAATGAAGCACAACTCCCTTTTAAGTAGAATGTCTCTATGGGTATACAAAATGATAGAGATACTGGGCCACGAACTCGGCCTTAAATAAGAACTAAGCAATCTGCTACAAAGTTGAAAAATAACTGCTAAGATATGGAAAGGAATTTAGTGGGTGAAAAAACTAAATGTAAAAGTACTATTACAACATGGATAAACCTCAAATTCATTATTCTAAAGCAAAAGAAGCCAGTCACAAAAAGCCACACACTGTATAATTCCATTTAGATGAAATATCCAGAACAACAAAATCCACCATGACAGAAAGTAGACCAGTGGTTCACAGGAGAGGGGAATGGGGAGTGACTGCTAATGAGTATGGGGTTTCTTTTTAGGGTGATGTAAAAGTTCTCAAATTAGATAGTGGTAATCATGACACACCTCTGCAAATACACTAAAAATGACTGAATTGTATACTTTAAAAGGGTCAATTTTATGGTATGTGATATGAATTATATTTCAATAAAGTGATTATGGAATTTTTAAAAATGGAATGGTGGGAAGACTCCAAGGGAGACAAGACTTCTGAAGCTAGTAACATTTTTTAAGGATATCAATTAAGAAAATGTGTTTAATTTCTAAGGAGAGCCAAAGATCAGTTAACAAAGTTGCTTAGCTGCCTAACCACATCACAAAGCACGAGGATATAAGGATGTCAAAAACCATTTAATCCTACAAGCTATATTAAACACATACCATTAAATTTTTTCTGGTCCTAAAGTAGTGTAATATCTTCTTTCTTGGTCCTAAGGGAATTCCCATTTCTTGAAGATCTTTGTCAGTACATAAAGCCTAGGTACAGAAAATCAAATATCCTTATTTCGAATTAAATATCCTGTTCTCTGAGAGGAATGAGACCCAAGCACTACTATTCTTTTTTATATTAATAGGGGTCCCTATTGGTACAACATCATTAATAATTTTGAGGGGAAAAAAGTACTTTATTCATAAAAGCCTAAAGAAGAATAAAAGGTATCAGTACTATAGTATCAATACTACAGTAATACAGATTACATTGTATTATTATACATATACACGTATTTAAAACACCCTACAGAAGTGGGTATCTACCTACATGACAAAAGAACATTCCTTGATTTCCACGCGTAGATGTCATAGTCCTGAGAAAGATTCTATCCCTATTCATGGACATAAGCAGTAAGAACATACAGCAAACACTGAGCATGAAACAAACTAAACAATCAAGATCTCAGCTTAGGTGCTACTCACCTGATAAGGTTAAGTCTTCCTTCACCCTTCCAGACTACTAGTCTTATTATACATTCTTAATACTACTATGTACTTTTCCAACTTAGAACTTACCACTATTGTAATTAATTATGTTTATTTAATATGTGTCTTCCCCACTAAGCCATAAACACAATGTTTATGTTTATATAAGATGTTTATGGTTTACCTAATACCTTACTGACCACTCTATCTCTAGTCAAGTATATGGTAGAGCATGCCTGCTCGTATTAAGCATTCACTAAATACCTATTAAATGAATGAATGTATTGCAAGCCTGAAAAAAAAGAAAAAAAAAAGTGGCAGAAAACCAAAAACAAATAAGCAAATAGCCACAGTACGGCTCTTGAAGTATTAGAGAAAATAAGCTGGAATGATAAGTGGTCATTCATTCTTACTCTGTTTTCTGAGCTATGTTATTTTTTAGTCTTTGCTCTATCACTGTATGTTTGTCAATATGGCTCCTCTGAACTTTGGTCTCCAACAAAGCAAAGATCACTTTATAAGATAAAAAACACATAAATAATGCTAAAGGACATTACTAATGATAACAGAGTTTTTATGACTAAAATGCTTCTGAAGGGCAGGCTCTTAGTCGGCACTAAGATGAAGATAAACCTAAAAATATTAAAAATGGTATAAGCATGAAGTTTTGTTTGTTTTTTTAACGATTTTATTTATTTATTTGACAGAGAGAGAACACAAGTAGGCAGAGAGGCAGGCAGAGAGAGAGGAGGAAGCAGACTCCCCGCTGAGTAGAGAGACCGATGCGGAACTCGATCCCAGGACCCTGAGATCATGACTTGAGCCAAAGGCAGCGGCTTAACCCACTGAGCCACCCAGGCGCCCCTAGCATGAAGTTTTAAAAGATTATTTTACCAGCGCTTCCTTATCTACTTTCTCCTTCTCAAAGAGATTATAGAATTCAGAGAGTTGAAGTTTCTTCAAATCTTCCTCTAGCGTCAGTGTGTCTCCTTCATCCATGACAATATTTGGTGCATCCTAAAAATTAAATTGTAAAGCTCATATTCTCTAAATTCATTTAGACGGTCCTTTATTAGTACTACTAGCAATAAAAATAATGTACTATATAAGAGTTCTATATAAAGATATACATAATTTTAAATAAATTGTAATTTGTACAAAATATAAATTAAGTAATCTCTAAGTATGCAACTTTAGTTGAAACAATGTTTTTAAATGAATGCATGAATGATTATCAAAGTGTTCTTCATTACCAAAACATTCATTGAGTTCTTATTACAGAAAGAGCATTTAAGACATAAAACAATCTAAAATAAAGCCCGTCTTGGAAGAACTCACAGTCCAACAACAGAAATAAGACACTTATATAAAAAGAGAAAACATACAAGATAGTATATGCTAAATACTAATTCAAAACTATAATGTGTCACAGGACTTTGTTTTACAGATGCTTTGTTTTAAAGATTTTATTTATTTATTTATGTGAGAGAGTGAAAGAGCACAAGCAGGGCGAGCGGAGGAGGGAGACAGAAGCAGACTCCCCGCTGAGCAGAGAACCAGACTCAGGGCTCGATCCCAAGACCCTGGGATCATGACGGGAGCCAAAGGCAGGCATTTAACTGACTGAGCCACCCAGGCACCCTACAAAAGATGTTTAAACACCAAGTCCCCCCCACTGCTTTCAAAGGGAATTTCTACAAATTATATCATTTTGTGTCCAATTCATTCTTCATTTCCTTATATGTAAACTCCCTTTCAGTTCAATGATTCTATAATTGAACTGATTATAGATGATTCTATAATTCTAATAACAGAAGAGAAGTACATATTTATAATGGAAAATAAGATATCTATAGTTATTTTAGAATGTGGAAAATATTTGTGGAAGCTTATGACTATCTTGCTTCTGTCATCCAAGAAGATACCAAGAAATAAGTCTATTAAAATTAAAATAAATGTAAAATTAATGTGTTATGGTATGGGACTAAACTAAGCAAAAAGACAAAAAAGTACATCTAAAATCTAAAAATCCGCCCAAAGAAATGGTATAAGAGAAGTATATCTGTATATCTAAATTACCTTTTCACTGTCCATATCCCCCAAAGAATCTTTCTGATTTGTTAGTATATCAAACAGTATAAGTGAACCTAAAACAGAAGAAAGAAGGGACAATTTCTAAGTATTGGCACTACACAGCTTTTATACAAGAAGTATTAAGCCAATTACCCATGTAGCAAAATCTATGAAGCAGAAAGTTTTTCTTTCCAATCCACCACCACCCCCTTCCAACCCCTTCCAAATTCTTCATCACAGACCAGTTCTAGACCTCTAAATGTGATATAGGTAAGACACTGTACTTCAAAAACAGGTGTCCTTAATATGTGATAGTCCTCTCTGATCACAGAGAATTCATTTGTTACCTAAACTATGACCAGCAATGGATACACCCCCTTTGAAATCAGGGTTCCTCTGAAGAAAAAGTGTATATATTCGGTTCATTTCAGAAGCAACTGTGTCCACGATAGTCTGACAGTAGGTGGGGCTATTATAGAAGAAGACATCCAGAATTGTGTCATTGGTGAAGTGCCTTAGGCGGTTAATGCTGGGCAGAGTTATTCGCTGCAGATCTCTGGGGGGGGGGGGGGAGAAAAAAAAATATATATGTATACACACACACACACACACATATATATTTTAAGCAGAAAAACCTAATACATTCTATAACGTCCTCTAAGTTATTATCCAGCTTAGCCTTCAAGCTTAGACTTAGATATTTAAAGATACAAGAGATAATATCTATTAATAGGAAACACAAAGGACTCAGAGACATGTTTAATTAAGTCAAAACGATGTGATCAGCAAAAGTCAGTAAGAATCTCTACAAGACAACTTCTTTAATACACAAATTACAAGGAGATAAGAGATGGAAAGGTAATCAAGAGATTAAAAGAGACTTAAAAAAGACAAATCAACAACGGGCTCCCAGGTGGCTCAGTCAGTTCAGCTTCGCCTTCGGCTCAGGTCATGATCCCAGGGCCCTAGGATCAAGGCCCAAGTCGGGCTCCTTGCTCAGTAGGGAGTCTGCTTCTTCCTCTACCTCCCTGTCTCCCTGCTTGTGTTTGATCTCTCTCTCTCTCTCTGTGTCAAATAAATAAATAAAATCTTTAGCCAAAATAAATAAATTGTGTATGTATAAAATTACATTTACTAGACAACTGGAAACTTAAACACTGTATATGTGCTGATATTAAGAACTTTTTACGGGTACCTGGGTGCTCAGCAGGCAGTCTGCTTGTCTCTCCAACCTTCTGTCCCTCCCCCTGCTCATGCATGCTCTCTCAAATAAATAAATAAGTAAATAAATCTTTTAAAAAAATAATTTTTTTAGGTCTGTAATGGTGTTATGGTTAATATATTTTTAAAGGTCCTTTCCGCCATCAACAGATGAATGGATAAAGATGTGGTATAGATATACACGTGGTATAGATATACATGTGGTATAGATATAGGAATACTATGCAGCCATCAACCCCCCCCCCCAAATCTTGCCATTTGCAATGATGTGGATGGAACTAGAGGATATTATGCTAAGTGAAATAAGTCAATCAGAGAAAAACAATTATCACATGATCTCTCTGATATAATTAATTTGAGAGGCAGGGCGGGGGTCATGGGAGGAAGGGAGGGAAAAATGAAACAAGATGGGACCCGGCAGGGAGACAAACCATAAGAGACTCTTAATCTCAGGAAACAAATTGAGGGTTGCTGGGGCGGAGGGAGGTGGGAGGGATAGAGTGGCTGGGTGA
Organism: Mustela nigripes; assembly: GCF_022355385.1. Lineage (NCBI taxonomy): Eukaryota > Metazoa > Chordata > Mammalia > Carnivora > Mustelidae > Mustela > Mustela nigripes. Next base: position 33,812,653 of record NC_081574.1, on the reverse strand, counting down.
TGGTCACTGGGGAGGGTATGTGCTATGATGAGTGCTGTGAGCTGTGTAAGACTGATGATTCACAGACCTGTACCCCTGAATAAAAACAATACATTAGCGCGCCTGGGTGGCTCAGTGGGTTAAGCCGCTGTCTTCGGCTCAGGTCATGATCTCAGGGTCCTGGGATCGAGTCCCGCATCGGGCTCTCTGCTAGGCAGGGAGCCTGCTTCCTCCTCTCTCTCTCTCTGCCTGCCTCTCTACCTACTTGTGATGTCTCTGTCAAATAAATAAAATAAAAAATCTTTAAAAAAATACATTATATGTTAATTAAAAAATAAATAAAAGTCCTTTCCAATATACAAACATACATTTACAGATGAAATGGTATAATAAAATTTGGTTCAAAAATGATATGGTGGAGGGATGGGCAGTAAACAGAGGTTGAAAAATAATGGATAGAGCAGAACTGGCCATGTGTTGAGGTTTGTTTGCCCTGGGTAATCATAATCTGTATATGAAGATTCATTATATAAGCTATTTTTGTATTCAAAATTCTCTGTAATAAAGAATTTTTAAAGACAGAAAATAAAAGATGATTTTTCTAGAATTCTCAGCATTAAGGTTTTTTGATCACAAGTCAAATGATAAATGGATCAGCTCCCTTTCTCAATGCGGAATTTCTGAAAGCTGAAAGAGAGACTACCAGATGCCAAAGGCAAACAGAATATCTCAAAAAGAAAAACCATGCTGATATTATCCAAATCAACTTCCAATTAAAGCTTTCTCAAAATACCCAGAAAGAGTCCTCAAAGATTCAACAGCTTCTGTAGTTTAGGGAGCAATTTGCCCTTAGGAACCTCTTAGCATCAGCTCAAACCTGAAGAATGTGAACTCTATCTAGTAAAAGCAACACCATACTACAACATCTGGCATATGGAATATGCTCAAATCATACGGTATTAAGAACTGAGAGACACAGAATCAGAAAAGCCATTTCCAAGACCAACATGGAAATAATACTGACTACTTCCTTTATCTTCCAGAAAAGCATTTGCCATTCTATCCTACAACTATATTATGAACACACTTCTTTCTGGAGAGCCTACAGCTCTCTGAAATATCCTTAATATAAGGCAAACTTCTCTGACATTACCATAAAATGAACAAACAAAACAGGGTTTGTGATTTAAGAAAGCCATCACTTAAAAGTTGTATGAATTATAACTTGGATTATAAATGCTAATAACTTAATGTTCAGGAATTTCCTTTTTTTCCCCCAACATGGAAATATTATCTAAATATGATCACAAAAGGAATGACAAAATACTCTGTACATCTTGAGGTAGGCTGGCTTTGACATCTAAAGATGGAAATGCTTATACACTATAAGAATAAAGCAATGTTTGGTCTTAATGCTAAAGAAATAATAATAGCTATAATAGAAATACTAATAAGCTAGTAAGACATACTGTTAAATACACACAGTTCTTTACTCCTAACCAGGTCAGCATTTAATAATGTATCTCTAAGAAAAGACACAGAAGTACAAAAAACTTCTCATTGAACAAATTTTTATATAATTAGCTATAGCAGAAATATCCCAACCATATCAATGATCAGAAAATGCATTACAATCTTAGTTAACAACTCAAAGACATAAGATGTTACTCACACATCCACACCAGTAGAATGCAAAGGACTATGCCAGTTGACTGGAAGAAATTCTACCCTTCCAATCTGCTGATTTTCTTGGGCTTTCTTAAAATGTGTCTGCAGCAGGTTCAAGGAAACACTGCGAAAATCGTTAACTGGAAAAGACATTAACATATGCATACCAGGGAAGCAATGAATTCAGAGAATAAGGATGTAACAGATCACATAACTATGCTCTCTCTGTTTGCTTAGAACACGTATTTACTTGAGTGAAAAACAGCAAAGTGGTATTCAGGAAATATCAGTGCACAAAAGCTATTCCCTTAACACAGAACATTATTTTACTATACAAAACACTTTATCTAAAGAAAAGTTAACTTCAAAACTTCTGTGTCATGGGAACTATTTCAATTTTTAAAAAAACAAAAAAATCACATGACTCTGTCAATGGCCTTACAGTTAGATTCCTAACTAACTTTCTGATTCTTATAAACAACCTCTAACCAATATTTTAGATTTTAAAAAAACCAAAAAACTGCTATTTGAAATTCATACTACAACAGTCTTAACCTTCCAGAAGGTTTCTGCTTAGAAGCATTAACCAGTAGAAGATTCCCAAGTTGGGAGACTCTGAATATGTACTATTAAGTTTTAGAAGACACTACCTTTTAAAATCAACTTATACTAATGACCTAAATATTCCAAGTAGAATATCAAGAGCTTTATCATACTATGGATTACAAAAATGACTTAAGTTTCTCTTATTCATTTAAACTGTATCATCGAGGCACCTAGGCAGCACAGCCATTAAGTGTTTGCCTTCAGCTCAGGTCAAGATCCCAGGGTCCTGGGATCAGGCCCCACATCAGGCTCCCTGCTCAGCGGGAAGCCTGCTTCTCCCTCTTCCAACCCCACCTGTTTTCCCTCTCCTGCTCACAGTCTGTCAAATAAATAAATATTTTAAAAAATTTAAAAAAAAAACTATATCATCTTTTTGGTTCCCTTTAAATTTGGAGTGGTTAGAAAGAGGACCATCACATTCATAAAACAATTTTATAAGGATTAAGGGCTTGTTCATTCAAGAATTATTAGTTAAGATTATAAACTATTAGCCTAAGGAATTCACTAGTACTTTAGGTCTAAGTTAAGAAGCTTTACTACCTTGCCACCTGTCTTTAGCTCTCCAAATCTTATTATGCAGATAAAAGACTAAAAGCAACACTTTATCTCAGCTCACAGGAGCACTGACTAATATTCCCCCTTAAATGATTTAATCTTACATGCTTTGCAAACCTACCACACTGTACAATGCTTCGAAAGCGGAGATCACAAGCTGGTCCAATCCCATGGACTACAAAAACCAAGTGATCTATTTGTAAAGGTTCTCCTGTAAATGATAGTAAAAAGAAAAAACATTTCATATAAATAGTCTTAAACTCTGTTTATAGTCAAACATTCACAAAGAATAAGTTACAAAAATGGGCAAATTAAAATACAAAATCATTTTTTTAAAAGAAGTTATTTATTCATTTGAGAAGTGGGGAGAGGAACAGAGAGAGACAGATAAGTTCAGCAGAGGCTCAATCCTGTAACCCTGAGATCATTACCTAAGCCAAAATCAAGTCAGTCCCTTAACCGACTGAGCCACTCAGACATCCCAAGCAGATCATTTAAAGGACACAAACAGTCCTATAATTTACTTAGTAAAATAATGATTTTACCATGTTTCTAATTTATCTTGACATAAATCTATAAAAAAAATTTTCAGACTTTAAACTTATCATTTTGAAATAACTGCAAGCTTACAGAAAACATGAAAGAATTGTATCGACACTCGGGGCACCTGGGTGGCTCAGTGGGTTAAAGCTGCTGCTCAGGTCATGCTCAGGTCATGGTCCCAGGGTCCTGGGATCGAGCCCCGCATTGGGCTTCCTGCTTGGCGGGGAGCCTGCTTCCTCCTCTCTCTCTATCTGCCTGCCTCTCTGCCTACTTGTAATCTGTCAAACAAATAAATAAAAATTAAAAAAAAAAAAAAAGAATTGTATCGACACTCTCATACACTTTTTATAAATTTGACACTTCAACATTTACATTTGCTTTATTATTTTCTATGTGTGTTTACACACACATTCATTTTCTTGAACCACCTGGAAGCAGGTTGCATCTATTATTAGACTGCATATATCATACCTCTTTAAATACTTAACCCTTTAAATACTTTAATACGTATTTCCTAAGAATATTTTTTTAAATAACCACAGTAATCAAATTCAGGCAACATAACGCTGGTAGAATGCTTTTATCTAATAGTCCATTTTTATCAATTATACCAATAATGTCTGGTGTATATATAAACCTTAAAATTTTAAACTCGTCTTTTAATTTTTTTAAAGTTTTTATTTAAGTGATCTCTCTACCCAATATGGGGCTTGAACTTACAACCCTGAGATCAGGATTCATACAGTCCCCTGACTGAGTCAGACAGGTGCCCCTAAACTCATCTTTTTAAATTATAGTAAGACTAAAACAAGCCATCTCCTCTCAGAGATAAAAAGGAATTTTGTAATCCAGTTAAATATATTGTGAAACCAACCATAAATGGCCCCAGCTAGATAGCAATGGATAACCACTAAAGTTCACTGAAAACATTTTCCTTAGTTCACAGTCTTCAACAATAGGAGTTACCAGAATTAATTTTTGACTAATTTTACCAGAATTAATAATTGATTAATTTTAATCAAATAGGCAGAATCACACTTCTTAAAATTAGGACTAAATCAGTTTATTTGTACCAAGTGACTTCTTGATTAGTACTGCCAAATTTTACCCATCCCACAATATATATACTTAGCAACTTTAAAATAGATTTTTACATCTATTAAGATTCTCAGTGACTAAGTTTCAGCTCAGGTTGTGATCTCAGGGTCATGAGCTGGAGCCCCACCTCCAGCTCCACACTCAGTGCAGAATCTCCATGAGATTCTCTCTCCTTCTCCCTCTGCCCCACCTAAGTCATAAACAAGTCCATCAGAAGAAAAAATAAACAATTAACATTACCACAATGAATGTCAACAGAAATGTTCTCAACCCCTCTCTTCACTGTCCTTGGTCGACCCTGTTCAGTGGGTGTTGAACCCCATTCATCGGACCCTGCAACTGGCTGGTAATGCACCATAAGCTTAAATAAAAAAGATCAAAGCAATAAATATATTCTGCATTATAGACATCTCTATTTATACATTCTCAGGGATAGGAACAGGTTTTTCAAGACAGAATACATAGTCAAATCTCAACTAGAGTTTTGATACCCAACTCTGATGGCCTGAAATGAGAACCCTGAAAATACAGTAGGCCAATGTTGTACATATTAAATACCTTATGCCTTTGTCAATTATACCTCAATAAAGCCAAAAAGAAAAAAAATCAGGCTAACAGATCTTTCAATAATACCCTACACATGTAAAATATGCCCACATAATGTGTCAGTGATATTCTTAATTTATAGTGTTGTAATTTTCCCTAAGAAAACTGTTTTGTATAAGGTGAAGAAGGTAAAAAAATGGTGGCACTGGCTACAAGTTTCATAATTGTGAATGCAATGTAAAAATTTCCAAAGGGTATCCTAAATAGAATCGCTATGAAAAAGAAACCAATTAAGCTCTCCGTAGTAATGCAATTAACCTTTAATCCCACATGAAAGAAAGCTTAATTTGCTTTACCTTTGGATTGTGTAATATAATAATTTCTCTGTTAGGAGACTCCAGTTTCTTTTTCCACTCATCCAGAGTTACAGCAAGCATGTATGTCTCCTTAACAGAAAATACATTTCATTAGATTTCTCTAATAGCTTTTCTATTAAAACTGAACTTTTTTTTTACAAGAATACTGCTAGATAAACAATTAGGTAAAAATATCCAACTCTAATGTATCAAATATTTGAAAATTCTTTTAAAATTACAACAGATAATAGTATACAGCAAAAAAATTCCCTCTTATTTTCATCATCTAGACTACAGAAAATCACTATTCATATTCTGATATACTTCTTTCAATAATATTAATGTCTACTCCAATTTAAAGAAAGCAATTTAAAGAAAGCAAATTTCAGACTGTTTCCAGCCAGAAAAATAAAAGGCTAAAAGACCAATCCTGTGGTCATAATTTAAATATTATTAACAATGATCACCATTAGGGAAAAATTTTTAACTTAAAGGCATAACACTCTACATAGTATCTTAAAATCTGAAAATAAAAACTACTTTATCTTGAAACTAACAAAAGATATGCTATAAATGGATCCAGATACAACAAACTCTAGAAATTTCACAAAAACAAGTCACAAGAAAAGACTACTAAATAGAAGAAGAAAAAAATGAAAATAAGTCAAAAGGGCTCAAAGGAATACCTCTAATACTTGGCTGAAGCTCTCTGAGTAGGGAACATACTTATTATCTTTGTCTCCTTTGTAAAACCAGGTACATCGTCTCACTTCTGACGCTAGCTCATCCCAGTATACAGCATACCGCATCCTCTCCCCCAAATGCACATCATATCTGCCCCCATCAGTGGGGACAACTCTCCCATTACAATCTTTTCCTATCAAGGATTGCAAAGGGGGAAAGAAGTACATATATCAAAATAAACCTCCCAAAATACAATTCTGAGTTATACTCTAAATAATGTAACGAGACTTAAGAATGAACATATTCTACTTGCCTAAACATTAAACAAAATGGAATTGATATTTTTTAACTAATTCACAAACCATCAAAACTATTCTTGGCTTTAATGAAACATGAAAAAAATAATACCCAAATACTGTTTTGTTCTTTTTCTGAGACAGTAGTGTCCCATTAAACAAAGTATATAAGGCTTTCTGAATTTTTTCTTGAGGCCAAAAAGTAAATTAACAACCATGACCATCATAATGATAAAAGTTACCAGCATCATTCTTGTTTCATAAAGGAAGAAAAAACAAGTAACAAGTTAGAATTCATTCTTTTGCAATGTGACATGTCTCCATTCTTCATAAAGAAAAACTGAAACATGTTAGAATATAAGAAATAGAATTAGATAACTATGCAGAAATTATATTAAGTACTGTTTTCAAATATAAACCAAATTCTTAAATATTATAATGTGACTGGTTAGTAATATAAAACTTCTATTTCTATATAAATATGCTACAGAAGAGAATGGCCCAAAAAAATGCTACAGAGAAAACTAGAAAAAAATCTAATATTTTTAACAGCACTCAATATAAGAACTATTATAGTAGACTGAGAGAAATAGTCTTAATCTATCAGAAGTCATTTCCATCTTACCAGATCCATATGCCTCTTCCAGCTGCTGTGAATCCTCAGAGTTGAAAGGAATCCATGTCTCCTTAGAATCTATTATTTTACAATAAAACCAATGAGGAGAAACTGGCTCATACAAACTGCCAGTGTCCATGTCTAGCAGCTCAAAGGAACTACATGAGTTTGGTGACGGGGATGGATCTGACTGGGACAATTGTTCCTGGTGTGATTCCACTGATGACATTTCGCTCTCTAAAAGACAAGACACAAGAAAACTATTGGGAAAAATCATTTTTCTTCTATTAAAAGTGAAATTTCTCTCTCTCACACACACACAACTGGTCATTTTAAGGTGTCATTTCTGGAAAAGAAAATCTCAAGGGGCCACATAACTCAATACAGAAATAACATGCAAATTAACAGCTGAATTTGAGGGGAGGTTTAAACAAAATGCTTTTTATAGTCAGTCCAACCACCTTACACTGATTTCCCAATTCTCTCAGAAAACTGCGTGGCTTTAATATAGACAAACCAGAGGGGGCCCTGGATGATTCTGCCAATTAAGCACCTGCGTTTGGCTCAGGTCATGATCTCAAGGCCCTTGGCTCTGGAGCCCTGCACGACACTGGGCTCCCTGCTCAGCGGGGAGTATCCTTCTCCCTCTGCTCCTTCCCCTGCTCCTGCTCTTGCTCACTCTCTCTCTCTGTATTTCGAATAAATACAAATTTTTAAAAATAAAATTAAAATGACTTAAAAAAAAGAAAAAAAAGACAAACCCAGAATCAGAAGAAACACATGGTCAAAAACTTGATTGCAACAAAACATCTTACCCCAATTTCAATCTAAATCTATTACTAAAGGCAAAAAATTTACTCCACCTGTCTTAATAACACCTAGATGTTAGGCTCCAGGCCCCTATCATTACACACTTAAATGCTTATCGGAATCTTAAAATACTGAAAGTAAAACTATTCACTTAAGACCCTGTCACCTTCTATTGATCCTTGAAGTGTACTTAATTAGTGACTAGGGCACAAATTCTGAAAACACGAACCCTAGTTTGAGCCACTGTGCGCACGCGCGCACCCACTCCCACCGTCCAAGTCTCAGGAGAAAAGTAACAAGTGACCTCAAATGCCTCCTTCTCTCAAACACGACTGTGACCTGTGTGGTCCTACCCCTTCAACACTCAGACCACCAGGCAAGGAACACTTCACACACGCGAGTGTACTCAGTTTGAGGGGAATGAGCATTATTGGTATCTCAGCACCGAGAGCAGCGGGATGGCAAACTCCTGGCCTCCTCTGGGCCAACGCTCTCCAGCCTTTCGGCCGCTTCACCTTTCTTCCTGACACCAATTTACCTCCGCCACCTTGGCGCATCCCTCTCCCCCCACAACCCTGGGCCTCCTGCAGCCCAGATATGGGACCTCAGAGCTCGGGGACTTGCCTCCTCCCGCTTGCAGCCCTGCAGAGAGGAGCGGAGCCACCGATGGAACAAGCGCAGTCCGTACTAAGGCAAGCCTGGCCCCTTCACCCGGACCGAGGTCACTTCCCCGCTCCCCGCCACCGTGGTGGTCCACACAGCACCTCTCTTCTCTGCCTCAGGCATCGCGTCCTCCTCCGCCACCGGCATCCCCATCCCGCAATGCCTCCAACCCGCAGCCCAGTGGCTTCCCTCCGCCCAGCCGCCCACCCCAACACGCCGTCGCGGGCTCACCTGACAGCCCCGCTGCCTTTCACACACTCCTGCCCTCGCTGAGCGGGGCACGACATGTCCCCGCGGCGGCCTTTCCCCCGAGCCCAGGCGGGGCGGAGCGCAGCAGGGCGGAGCCTGCGGCCCCGCCAGGCTCGGACCCAACACTGGGCTCCACTGCGCTCCCAGCGGGCGAGCAGCGGGTCGGTCTACGGAGAGCAGAGGTGAGGTGGTGCGGGCCGCGGCGTGGAAACGATGGGTGGGGCAAGGAGGGCCGCAGGAGACTGGTCGGAAGTGTCGCGAGAGGTAGAAGGAATCGCGCGAGATGTGGCTCCTTCCTGCGGGCAGGGAGCCGAAGCGCTGGGCGCGCGGGCGGCGCGTGGGGCGTGCCCTCCGCTCCCGGATGGCGCGCGGGATCTCCGTCTGAGGTCGGAGGTCTTTGAAAGGCGGGGATGGGGGATAAGACGTTGTAGGTGTATGGGAGCATTTTGAGTTTCAGTGAAAGAAAGCTTCTTCAGAATTAACCAGCCCAGCCCCCTCACTTGGTAGACTAGAAAACTAGATGGGAAGAGACGCGCTGACGCTGGTACTACTCTGGCTAACTGTACTAAGGGGCCAGGAGAGATGCCGAGAACCCGAAAGAGACGCAGATGCCACGCCCCTAGCGAGCGATTGGACAATTGGGCGCAAGCCGCAGTTTCCATTTCTGGGTGTAGAGAATGGATACCGTTGGCATTTGAAGAAAAAACAAAACAACAACAACCAAAAAAAAACAATAAAAAACTTTATCTATCTATGGGGCTTTGCCCCCTCCCGCTTACGTTTCTTAGGATTTCGAGGCTGCCAAAACATACGTCTAAAAAAAATGTAGAGGTGAGCTTCACCAGATTTAAAAGCTGCACGACAGGCTGGAAACGAGCTATTTATGTCCAAACACGATGACATAGTGTAATTCCATTTAGTCCTCACCTTAACTTTAAGTACAGACTATAGTTCTCCCTATTTACAGAGGTAAAATGACTTACCAAAATCATACTATCGGTACATGATGGAGCCAAAATAGCAAACATAGTGTTTGTCTTCAGAGGCTGGTCCTAAGTAATTACCTAAACTCGTTTAAGTGACATAATCAGACCTTGAATTTAGGTCCTCTGTCTCCAAATCTCTGTATCCTCGATATCAGTGGTTTTTCCTTTGTTGAGGACCCTAAAGTGTACTGTTATTTAGGTTGTATCTATCACTGTTTAGTAGAAATTAAAACAAATTTAAATGTTTACTAATTCATTTAAAATAACATTAAAAACCCATTTCTTGTAAATGAATTTTTTAATGGAAAAGTAATTTTCCAAAATGAAAAAAATCAGGGGAAAGCAGGACATTGCTTTACATTTTTATAAATTTCCTTAACGTCTGGTTTAATAGAAAATTGTTAGATTCTCATATTTTCTTTTGTATTCAAATTACAACTTTAGTTTTGGTTGAAGTATATGAAGAAAACCCAGCCTCCTTCAACTATGTAGTTGGAGAAGGAAGAAGTATTTTAATAGCCTCTTCAGACAATTATGGCTGTTCTTTTTAATGCTACACTAAAGTTCAACAAATGGTGGCTTCTTAAAGGTTAGTTGCAATATGGAATCTGAAAACCTATCAGCGAATATTTTGTACTCCAAAACATTAAAATCCATTGGTCTATCTTGCACTTTGAATGGATCTTTTACCTATACATGATTTCGGACATCAAGCATTGGTTATTTGGAAAATATCAGTTCACTATTCTATTCAGTCCCCCAAATGTTAACACATTTGATTATATTATTTATATATATATATATATATATATATATATATATATATATATATTATATTTTTTTAAATTTTCACCAGTCTCATTAGAAGAGCCTTTAAGTATTGGGAAGCTGTCAAGCTCTAAGCAAATGAAAGTTCTCTAAAGTCTGCTTTGTCTTGAAAGGTCATATTTTATCATTGGCAACAAATATTATCAGTTGTTTTCCTTGAAGTAACAAGCTCACTTTAAATCTGACTAGCCCTAATTCTCCATTGTATTTTTTTTAAGATTTTATTTATTAATTTGACAGAGAAAGAGAGCACAAGTAGTAGAAGAGCAAGCAGAGGGAGAAGGAGAAACCGTTTCCTCACTGATGTGGGCTTGATCCCAGGATCCCAGGATCACGACCTGAGCTGAAGGCAGATGCTTAACCAACTGAGCCACGAAGGCGCCCCCTCTTTTGTACTTTTAAGTAAAAATGAAGATCCACGAAAAACAGAGTAGCTAGTTCAGTTACCAATTCAAATCACCTGTTAAGTGCTTTTTCCTCAACAGACCAGCATACTTCAGTATGCAGAACTGTTTTATGCATACTATTTTGTCACACAGAATATGAAAAAGGTGTGAATGCGAGGGTTAATTTTTTTTTTAAGATTTTATTTATTTATTTGAGAGAGAGAACAAGCAAGAGAGAGCATGAACCGGGGAAGGGAGAGGGAGAAACAGACTTCCCGCAGGGAGCCTGATGTGGGGCTCAATCCCAGGACCCTGGGATCACGACCAGAGCCAAAAGCAGACACTTAACCAACTGAGCCACCCAGGTGCCCCAAGGGTTAATATTTAATAAAATTAGTAATTTTTATTTCATGAACAGTATTCTTTTTTTTTTAAGATTTTTTTTTTTTAAGATTTTATTTATTTATTTGTCAGGGAGAGAGGGAGAGAGAGCGAGCGAGCATAGGCAGACAGAGAGGCAGGCAGAGGCAGAGGCAGAGGGAGAGGGAGAAGCAGGCTCCCTGCCAAGCAAGGAGCCCGATGTGGGACTCGATCCCAGGACACTGGGATCATGACCTGAGCCGAAGGCAGCTGCTTAACCAACTGAGCCACCCAGGCGTCCCTCATGAACAGTATTCTTAAGTGAAATGGGCACTATTTTTATTATGAATGCATGGCAGCGCACAATACAATGACTGACAGTACAATTTATTTCCACTGCCTTAATTCTTGCTAAGCTGCCAGCAGTTTTACCCACGATTGCTTTTGCATCAACAGTGCAAATGTCAGAAACACAGCAAAAAAAGCAAATCATGTCTTAATAGTTTTGATCTCATGATCCCTGAAAGGAGCCCCAGCATGCGTGGACTATCTTTTGAGAACTATAGCAATTAAATGTGCCCAGCCTGCAGCCCCGAATATAAAAGTAATAACACAATACCTACCCTGAAGGAGTTCACAGTCCTGAGACAAGCAGGTAAACAAATAAATATATCTTGAGTGTCATGACAGAGACAGGAGCCAGATACATTGATAGCTACAAAAGAAGGGGTTATCAAAAGTCCAGGTATACCCCCCAGCAATTCTCACATACTAGGTCTTTGGTGGGATTCAGGAATCTGCATTTTAAATAAGCACTCCAGATGATTTAGAGGCAGAGAGTATGGGATCTACTTGAGATCTTCAAGAAACACTCCCTTACCTAGTACAAACTTTAGGTTCCCAAGAAGGCTCAGGTAGATAGGTTCAGAAAAAGAGAATATTTTATGGTAAAGTGCTCAAAAAAATCCCAGTTAATTTTCACTGGCTGTTGTTGGCAGTTGTACATCAGATCTTTTAACAGGGGAGGGAAAAAAAAAACCTTAAAAAGGCAAAATCTGAAACAAATTCCTTTTTTCTTTTTTTCCCTCTAGTGGAGGGAAGCAGTGAACTTATTTTTGTAAAGGGCCGGATAACAGTTTCAGCTCTGTGGGGCATAAGGTTTCTGTCAAACTGAACAGGTCTCCCACTGTAGCACAAAGCAGCCAGAGACAATAGGTAAAGCGATGAGTGTGGCTGTGTCTTTGTTTACAGAAGCAGGCAATAGGTTACATTTGGTCTCTCTCGTGCTAGGCAGTTTGCTGACTCCATGCTCTAATACAAAAGATAATGCTAATTGCCTAAAGAACAAAAGCAGGAGTCTGATGAGGTCATAAAACAACCGGATTTCATATCCAAAGTAGGAGATATTGTGAGGCCTCGATTTTGAATTCCCATTTCTTTCCAAAATAAACCATATTTCAGTATTCAAATTATATGTGTTGAGTGCCTATCAAGGCATTAAGTATAAGGATAAGGTAGTTTTTAGAGGCAGAAGTCCTCAATCCCTGGTGGACAGCTAGGCATCCCGAGTTTGAGAACATGCCACAGTTGTCTTGGATACTCTGACTATAAAAGAACAACAGGACTTCAGGCTGTGACAGTGATTCTCAAACTTCAATGAATGGAAGAATATGATAAGTAGATTATTTTTATTTTATTTATTTATTTACCAGAGAGAAAGAGCACAAGCCGGGGGAGCGGTAGGCAGAGGGAGAAGCAGGTTCCCCAGCAGAGCAAGGAGCTCAATGAGGCACTCCATCCCAGGACCCCGGGATCAGATGCTTAACCAACTGAGCCACCCAGGTGCCTCGCTAAGTAGATTCTTTTAAAATGTAGATTTTTAGATCCAACAGCCAAAGATTCTGATTGACTAGAAGAGTTTAATCAGAGGGGTCATGAATCTACATTTTAATGGAGAATATACAGGCTATGAGGCAAGGTGTTTAAATCAAGAAACACAAGACCCGAGCTATAATTTTGGCTATACCACTTTGTTTATAAAATAAGAATGTTAGGGCGCCTGGGTGGCTCAGTGGGTTAAGCCGCTGCCTTCCGCTCAGGTCATGAACTCAGGGTCCTGGGATCGAGTCCTGCATCAGGCTCTCTGCTCAGCAGGGAGCCTGCTTCCTCCTCTCTCTCTCTGCCTCTCTGCCTACTTGTGATCTCTCTCTGTCAAATAAATAAATAAAATCTTTGAAAAAAAAAATAAAA